>NC_142739.1:9280000-9402500 GCF_051943395.1 Hippocampus bargibanti
GGGGGGGGGGGGGTCATGGTGGGATTTGTGTGAGAGCGTGCAAATCAGTTTTTAGTGTTAGCATCGAGCCTGGAGATGCAGACAAGGGTCCAAAAAGGAGGCGTGCACCGCGCCATTATCATAAGAATCACATGCCGGGGATAAAAATCTCCTTTGAATAAATTACTGCTTCAATAGGAGGTACGACTGCCAAAGAGACAACTTTGTCAGCCCCCCCCCCCCCACTACACACAGACACACACACACACACACACACACACACACACACACACACACACACACACACACACACACCACACACACATAAACTGTCTCTCTCTCTCTCTCTCTCTCTCTCTCTCTCTCTCTCTACCCTCTGCTCTTTCCTGGAAGCGATGTCGGCCTCTAAAGGGCGTCTCTGTGTGTGTACGCACGCGCGCCTTCCCCGATGCCAGGTAACCGCGTCCGGACGGTTAGGCAGGCGGCAGGCCCCGAGTGCCACTTGGGAAAGACCACCGCTCTGAGGTGCTTTATGGGATAGATGGGTGAGGAGGTTGAGAGGGGCTGGGAATCTGGGGGAGGGGGTACAATGGGGTACATCCAGTAGCCCTCACCGATCTTCGTTCTCAAACACATTATCCCAGGTCCATCCCACTCTCTTTCTCCCTCTTCATGCTGCATAGGATCGCGAGACAGAGCAGCACCAAGTTCATTTGCGCCCTTGTTGCATACACGCAAAACACACACACACACACACACACACACACACACACACACACACACACACACACACACACACAGCACGCACGCACGCACACGCACACACTCTTTGGAAGAGAGGAGGTCATTATATAAATGTAGTCCCACTCTAGACTAAGGCTCACTTTTTTGCCAGTCATAAACAGAAGCCATGCCTCTCGCAAATTGACAAAATGTCTGGCATTTATTGTGTGTGGCTCACAAAAAAAAATCGAAATACGGCAATTATAATTTTGTAAACATCCACATGTAAATCATCAAATCAGGCAAAATGGGCAATAACCTTATCACAATTCAATTGGCAACATTGCTCACTATTTGGCGAGCGGGATGTTACTAAATGGTTTGGAGTGGCTTGTGAAAGAGGAGTCTTTATTAATGAATTACCAAATGATATAAAAAACCCGTATTGTAAAGAACAATTCGATATTTCATGTCATGAACACCATGTCGGGTGTTTAAAAGGAACACAAAATGATGGCCCTTTGCTCTTTATAACAAACAAATCTCAATGTGTAAATTATACTTTGGTACACTTTCACATACAAGAACGGGAAACCCTCTGATGATAGTTTTGGCAGCAGGTCTCATTATTTGGCAAGCGGAATGTTTTTATTGAATGGACTGTCGCAGCTTATTTAGCAAATAACTAAAAATGACACACAATTTAAACACAATCAATCACAGTTGCTTTTTGGTGAGAATAAAATATATATACATATGCTATTTATAATTGACGAACAAATCTAAATAAGTAAATTATAGTTTGGGCCACTCCTGCATTCAAATAAGGCAAGAATGGGAACTCTGCTAATGACAGTTTGGCAGTGTGACTCACTATTTGGCAAGTGCAATGCTGTCATTGAATGAATTGTAGCAGCTTGTTACAGAGGAGTCTTTATGAACTAATTAGCAAATGATTACGTAACATTTCTATTCCCAACAACAACTGCATCTTTGTTGCATGAATATTTCAAGGTCAACATGTAAAGATGTCAGCGAGGCCTTCATAACTGTAACACAAAATGGCTGCCCTTTACTTCTCATTCACAAAAAATGCACCTAAATTGTAGTTTGGAACACACTGACGGCTGTAAGTGGATTTTGGCAGCGTGGCTCACTATCTGAGAGGTTGTGTATCAAAAACCAATGTTTTAACAGGGTCTTAAGGGGTTTTCTGAGGTGTGTCTGTCATAAAAGACTCAGCAATATTGCATTTCCAAAGAACTCTCTTTGAATTTAAGCATGAAGCCAAGAAAATGTGAGGATGGCCTTCATAAAATTGAACACAAAATGGTTTACTTGTAAAATGTGAAAATAAAGACAACCTGGACATGTGAATTTAGCAACTCAGATCACTATTTGGCACGAGGAGTTGTATTAGTAATGATTGGTTGGATCAATGGTGAGTATAGTTTTTGCTTTTTTTGTGTTTGGGAGCCTTTTACTGAGCGAGTAGCTTGTTCTGTAGCCACAAAGGGACATATGTCTTCTTGTGCCGGTCCCAAGCCCGGATAAATACAGAGGGTTGTGTCAGGAAGGGCATCCGACGTAAAAGCTTGGCCAAAACAAACATGCGGATCAAACCTCGAAAGATGGAGGACACTGATTTGCTGTGGCGACCCCTTGAAGGGAAAAGCCGAAAGGAAAAGAAGAAGAGTTTGTTATACTGTACTCATTAAATTGGGGATTTTCCACATTCACATTTCCAAAGTTCCACTTAAAAAAAGCTTAGTTCTAGTTCTAGCTTCTGCTTTTACCTAATCTTTCCATTCTGTATATTTTAAAACCATTCCAACATATACATTTTCTATCTTGACATCCTCGTTCATTTTCTTGACCAATTCAAACCATTCCAGTTTCAACTTATTCGGGTCATTTTAGGAACGACTTCCCTTCCCTGACTTCACAAATTTCCCACATTTTCACGGCAGAAGAAACATTTTACGGCATGAATTTTAAACTGATACAATCTGTTCCAAATCCATCCATTTTCCCGTACCGCTTATTCCTCATTAGGGTTGCGGGTGGTGCTGGAGCCTATCTCAGCTGTCTTCGGGCACGAGGCGGGGGACACCCTGAATTGGTTGCCAGCCAATCGCAGGGCACACTTTTGCAATTCAATAACATTTATATATCTTCCATATACCAATTTATAGCAACTTTTCTGTCGTTGAGTTTAAAAGTCAGATTTATGAAATTAAATCTTTATTCAAAAATTAATCAATGTACAAAGCAAAATTTATGCTCTGGGGCCTAAAAATAATTTCATTTGGAACAACCTTGAAATATAAATTATTGACATGGCACCAAAAATGCGAACTTTTTTTTGCTTAAAAAAAAATCCCAATTAAAAAACTTACATATTTTATTTAATTCCTCCATTGTGAGACACATACATGTTTTCTTAAATGCATTATTCTTGCATTGGGAAGATTACAAACAAAAGCTAGTTCTGTCAATTCTTATTTATTTCTTGTGAAATTCAGGAAAAGCCCAACAGCAAAATTTCAAGTAGTTTCTTTAATTGTTCAAGTTGACTTTTTTTAAACAGTCCTGTGAATAGATGACCATTTTGTATCAAGCCATCAATCAACAGTCTCTGATTGACTCCTATCAAACTACATTTAAATCAATATGTATTGTATTGTATTGTATTGTATTTTATTGTATTGTATTTAAACCAATTTTACTCCAACAATACAACATTTACATTCGAGCATGCAATTTGTTTTCACCATGATACATTTTAGGAAATGTATACTCAGACTTGTTCAAAATTCAAAATTGCTCTGTTCTGCACGTTTTTAGATGCCCCCCACTCGCGCCATAACGGATTCAAAAGAACCGTTTTCAACGTTGTCCCTCGAAATCTTGAAATTTGCGACATGCGATATGACCACGAGTGACGAGGAAATCCCGTCCGTCACCTGTTGTGCGTGTGCGCCCAGGCACTCACGGCGCCTCAAGTGCTCGCGCACCGGACGTGTCCTATCTATACATGCTTTTGTCCACTTTGTCGAAATGGCACACACATGCACACACAACAGGAAGCAGCGACTGGCTCGCATCTAAAACCTAATTAAAAGCATTTGTTGAAGTATCTTGTGCCCCCACCCCTCCATGACACGACACCCACCACCCCAAAAAGTGTGTGTACCCTTCCCTAGCTTGCACCCTGCTTGTTCGTCTCACCTTCTTAAATGATCCACGCTTGCATCCCAAAGCTCCTTTTTGGGTATAGTGGTTGGGAGTTTGGGGCGGTAGGGGGATACCCAGCTGACAGAATGACGACGACCACTTGCGTACACAGGCAAAAATGAAAACAAAAACGATTAAAAAGCCCAAAACATAACTACTACTACTAATAATAATAGCATTCGAAAATCATGTAAGTAAATCAATCGGCTTCGTTTTGAGGGAGACAAGCAAAGCCAACATGGCGACGTGGAAAAATCTCCCACGCCACACAGTGATTACAGCCGCAATTAGAAACTAATTTGCATATATGCTAATGAGGGATAAAATCATGTGCTTCGTCTCGCCGGAGGGAAATGAGCAGGGGTTTTTTCTTTTCCTTCTTTGAAGAGCTCAAATGTGCTGTGTGATATTGATGATTATTGTGGCCTTTAAGCAACATTTTGATCTAAATTCTTCATTTTGAGCCCAAAAAATATCATTACGTGTATTTCAATTGATTCGAGTTTTCGGGGTAAAAAAACATATTCTGGTTTTTGGTTGTTCTCATTTTATATGCAGAAGATCTGGCGAAGAAGAAGATGATAAATAAATAATTTATATTCTGTTGGTTTTAATTAAATATAATTTTGTTTTAAATCTGACGACGTGATTTCAGAGGGCAATAATTGTAGAAAACATAAAAAAAATACATTAACAAAGATTTATATGTTTTATGGTCTTCATCAAGCTTCTTGTGAAATTAATTAGCAAGAGTTCATTTTTGTGCACATGCGCACTTGAGAAAGCGTAATGCAGTTTTATTCATTCCTTCCGTTTAGAAATTAAATTGTCCCATTCTCAAAAAAACGCCCAATATATATTTGAATGTTTATTTTCAAATGTTCATGGTGTGAGTTTCATTTTGGGCTGCCGTATATTGCCAATTGAAATAAAATAATCAAATAACACACTCACCTCATTAGATACACGTATCTCACGTCTGAGTTGATAAACTAATTGGATATTGCATTCAAAATGTGAGGATGGCCTTCATAAAATTGAACACAAAATGGTTTACTTGTAAAATGTGAAAATAAAGACAACCTGGACATGTGAATTTAGCAACTCAGATCACTATTTGGCACGAGGAGTTGTATTAGTAATGATTGGTTGGATCAATGGTGAGTATAGTTTTTGCTTTTTTGTGTTTGGGAGCCTTTTACTGAGCGAGTTGCTTGTTCTGTAGCCACAAAGGGACATATGTCTTCTTGTGCCGGTCCCAAGCCCGGATAAATACAGAGGGTTGTGTCAGGAAGGGCATCCGACGTAAAAGCTTGGCCAAAACAAACATGCGGATCAAACCTCGAAAGATGGAGGACACTGATTTGCTGTGGCGACCCCTTAAAGGGAAAAGCCGAAAGGAAAAGAAGAAGAGTTTGTTATACTGTACTCATTAAATTGGGGATTTTCCACATTCACATTTCCAAAGTTCCACTTAAAAAAAGCTTAGTTCTAGTTCTAGCTTCTGCTTTTACCTAATCTTTCCATTCTGTATATTTTAAAACCATTCCAACATATACATTTTCTATCTTGACATCCTCGTTCATTTTCTTGACCAATTCAAACCATTCCAGTTTCAACTTATTCGGGTCATTTTAGGAACGACTTCCCTTCCCTGACTTCACAAATTTCCCACATTTTCACGGCAGAAGAAACATTTTACGGCATGAATTTTAAACTGATACAATCTGTTCCAAATTTGAGTCTCACATGTTGCATTTTTGCAATTCATCCATCCATCCATCCATTTTCCCGTACCGCTTATTCCTCATTAGGGTTGCGGGTGGTGCTGGAGCCTATCTCAGCTGTCTTCGGGCACGAGGCGGGGGACACCCTGAATTGGTTGCCAGCCAATCGCAGGGCACACTTTTGCAATTCAATAACATTTATATATCTTCCATATACCAATTTATAGCAACTTTTCTGTCGTTGAGTTTAAAAGTCAGATTTATGAAATTAAATCTTTATTCAAAAATTAATCAATGTACAAAGCACAAGTTATGCTCTGGGGCCTAAAAATAATTTCATTTGGAACAACCTTGAAATATAAATTATTGACATGGCACCAAAAATGCGAACTTTTTTTTGCTTAAAAAAAATTCCCAATTAAAAAACTTACATATTTTATTTAATTCCTCCATTGTGAGACACATACATGTTTTCTTAAATGCATTATTCTTGCATTGGGAAGATTACAAACAAAAGCTAGTTCTGTCAATTCTTATTTATTTCTTGTGAAATTCAGGAAAAGCCCAACAGCAAAATTTCAAGTAGTTTCTTTAATTGTTCAAGTTGACTTTTTTTAAACAGTCCTGTGAATAGATGACCATTTTGTATCAAGCCATCAATCAACAGTCTCTGATTGACTCCTATCAAACTACATTTAAATCAATATGTATTGTATTGTATTGTATTGTATTTTGTATTTATTAAACCAATTTTACTCCAACAATACAACATTTACATTCGAGCATGCAATTTGTTTTCACCATGATACATTTTAGGAAATGTATACTCAGACTTGTTCAAAATTCAAAATTGCTCTGTTCTGCACGTTTTTAGATGCCCCCCACTCGCGCCATAACGGATTCAAAAGAACCGTTTTCAACGTTGTCCCTCGAAATCTTGAAATTTGCGACATGCGATATGACCACGAGTGACGAGGAAATCCCGTCCGTCACCTGTTGTGCGTGTGCGCCCAGGCACTCACGGCGCCTCAAGTGCTCGCGCACCGGACGTGTCCTATCTATACATGCTTTGTCCACTTTGTCGAAATGGCACACACATGCACACACAACAGGAAGCAGAGACTGGCTCGCATCTAAAACCTAATTAAAAGCATTTGTTGAAGTATCTTGTGCCCCCACCCCTCCATGACACGACACCCACCACCCCAAAAAGTGTGTGTACCCTTCCCTAGCTTGCACCCTGCTTGTTCGTCTCACCTTCTTAAATGATCCACGCTTGCATCCCAAAGCTCCTTTTTGGGTATAGTGGTTGGGAGTTTGGGGCGGTAGGGGGATACCCAGCTGACAGAATGACGACGACCACTTGCGTACACAGGCAAAAATGAAAACAAAAACGATTAAAAAGCCCAAAACATAACTACTACTACTAATAATAATAGCATTCGAAAATCATGTAAGTAAATCAATCGGCTTCGTTTTGAGGGAGACAAGCAAAGCCAACATGGCGACGTGGAAAAATCTCCCACGCCACACAGTGATTACAGCCGCAATTAGAAACTAATTTGCATATATGCTAATGAGGGATAAAATCATGTGCTTCGTCTCGCCGGAGGGAAATGAGCAGGGGTTTTTTCTTTTCCTTCTTTGAAGAGCTCAAATGTGCTGTGTGATATTGATGATTATTGTGGCCTTTAAGCAACATTTTGATCTAAATTCTTCATTTTGAGCCCAAAAAATATCATTACGTGTATTTCAATTGATTCGAGTTTTCGGGGTAAAAAAACATATTCTGGTTTTTGGTTGTTCTCATTTTATATGCAGAAGATCTGGCGAAGAAGAAGATGATAAATAAATAATTTATATTCTGTTGGTTTTAATTAAATATAATTTTGTTTTAAATCTGACGACGTGATTTCAGAGGGCAATAATTGTAGAAAACATAAAAAAAATACATTAACAAAGATTTATATGTTTTATGGTCTTCATCAAGCTTCTTGTGAAATTAATTAGCAAGAGTTCATTTTTGTGCACATGCGCACTTGAGAAAGCGTAATGCAGTTTTATTCATTCCTTCCGTTTAGAAATTAAATTGTCCCATTCTCAAAAAAACGCCCAATATATATTTGAATGTTTATTTTCAAATGTTCATGGTGTGAGTTTCATTTTGGGCTGCCGTATATTGCCAATTGAAATAAAATAATCAAATAACACACTCACCTCATTAGATACACGTATCTCACGTCTGAGTTGATAAACTAATTGGATATTGCATTCAAAATATGAAACGTTCTTTTGCGATATTAATTTTATATGTATTTGCTTCATTATTACAGCAACAGATACCCTGATTGTCTTAAGAATTTTGAGCAATGAGACAATAATACAAACCAATACAAGTTATTAATAAATATTAATCAAGAACAATTTACAAAATACATAAACATCATAGTTGAATATAATCCTACCGTATCACTAATAATATGACCTCAATGAGATCTCCCTACTTGATTTTAAGATTCAGCCTTAATTTATTCATGTATCTATTGATCTAGAAATGTATTGATTTTTAAGGGTCATTCATTCCTCATGATTCCTAATCAAATATTACTGGAATTGTTTATTGCCCCCCAACAACCCACGAACAATTATTCACATCTCATTTGCATATTTCTCTGACGCAAGCGGGGCTCAGGTGCGAGGATCACGTGACAAAGAACAGGAAGTGTTGGTGATTTAATTCGTCATTAATGAGCGTCAAAGCCGGAAATGTGGCATGCTTATTTGCATCCAAAGTAGGTCATAGTTAATCGCAAGGTCAAGAGGATGATAAAGGATGTTTTTTTTATTCAACTTTTACTGCTTCTTAATCGTTTTTTAAAAATCTTAAATTAAGGTCAGACATTGGAATGAAATAAACCGTTGTAGAAATCGAATAGACGTAATATGTAAAATGAGAGGAATGCCGAAAATACCCGGATGTCATTCCGCATGACGATGAACTTTTTCCCCTCCTCAAAATGTCTTTTATTGTACATGTATGAGGTGAAATTATTTACTTTGTTCATCTTAGTTATGTTTCCATTTTTTTCTTGGCGTTTTCTTTCCTTCGTGTTGTGATAATTTCCATTTAAACACAGGAAATAAAATTGTTGATTTGGAACATCCTTATATATCTTCCATATACCAATTTATAGCAACTTTTCTGTCGTTGAGTTTAAAAGTCAGATTTATGAAATTAAATCTTTATTCAAAAATTAATCAATGTACAAAGCAAAATTTATGCTCTGGGGCCTAAAAATAATTTCATTTGGAACAACCTTGAAATATAAATTATTGACATGGCACCAAAAATGCGAACTTTTTTTTGCTTAAAAAAAATTCCCAATTAAAAAACTTACATATTTTATTTAATTCCTCCATTGTGAGACACATACATGTTTTCTTAAATGCATTATTCTTGCATTGGGAAGATTACAAACAAAAGCTAGTTCTGTCAATTCTTATTTATTTCTTGTGAAATTCAGGAAAAGCCCAACAGCAAAATTTCAAGTAGTTTCTTTAATTGTTCAAGTTGACTTTTTTTAAACAGTCCTGTGAATAGATGACCATTTTGTATCAAGCCATCAATCAACAGTCTCTGATTGACTCCTATCAAACTACATTTAAATCAATATGTATTGTATTGTATTGTATTGTATTGTATTTAAACCAATTTTACTCCAACAATACAACATTTACATTCGAGCATGCAATTTGTTTTCACCATGATACATTTTAGGAAATGTATACTCAGACTTGTTCAAAATTCAAAATTGCTCTGTTCTGCACGTTTTTAGATGCCCCCCACTCGCGCCATAACGGATTCAAAAGAACCGTTTTCAACGTTGTCCCTCGAAATCTTGAAATTTGCGACATGCGATATGACCACGAGTGACGAGGAAATCCCGTCCGTCACCTGTTGTGCGTGTGCGCCCAGGCACTCACGGCGCCTCAAGTGCACGCGCACCGGACGTGTCCTATCTATACATGCTTTGTCGAAATGGCACACACATGCACACACAACAGGAAGCAGAGACTGGCTCGCATCTAAAACCTAATTAAAAGCATTTGTTGAAGTATCTTGTGCCCCCACCCCTCCATGACACGACACCCACCACCCCAAAAAGTGTGTGTACCCTTCCCTAGCTTGCACCCTGCTTGTTCGTCTCACCTTCTTAAATGATCCACGCTTGCATCACAAAGCTCCTTTTTGGGTATAGTGGTTGGGAGTTTGGGGCGGTAGGGGGATACCCAGCTGACAGAATGACGACGACCACTTGCGTACACAGGCAAAAATGAAAACAAAAACGATTAAAAAGCCCAAAACATAACTACTACTACTAATAATAATAGCATTCGAAAATCATGTAAGTAAATCAATCGGCTTCGTTTTGAGGGAGACAAGCAAAGCCAACATGGCGACGTGGAAAAATCTCCCACGCCACACAGTGATTACAGCCGCAATTAGAAACTAATTTGCATATATGCTAATGAGGGATAAAATCATGTGCTTCGTCTCGCCGGAGGGAAATGAGCAGGGGGTTTTTCTTTTCCTTCTTTGAAGAGCTCAAATGTGCTGTGTGATATTGATGATTATTGTGGCCTTTAAGCAACATTTTGATCTAAATTCTTCATTTTGAGCCCAAAAAATATCATTACGTGTATTTCAATTGATTCGAGTTTTCGGGGTAAAAAAACATATTCTGGTTTTTGGTTGTTCTCATTTTATATGCAGAAGATCTGGCGAAGAAGAAGATGATAAATAAATAATTTATATTCTGTTGGTTTTAATTAAATATAATTTTGTTTTAAATCTGACGACGTGATTTCAGAGGGCAATAATTGTAGAAAACATAAAAAAATACATTAACAAAGATTTATATGTTTTATGGTCTTCATCAAGCTTCTTGTGAAATTAATTAGCAAGAGTTCATTTTTGTGCACATGCGCACTTGAGAAAGCGTAATGCAGTTTTATTCATTCCTTCCGTTTAGAAATTAAATTGTCCCATTCTCAAAAAAACGCCCAATATATATTTGAATGTTTATTTTCAAATGTTCATGGTGTGAGTTTCATTTTGGGCTGCCGTATATTGCCAATTGAAATAAAATAATCAAATAACACACTCACCTCATTAGATACACGTATCTCACGTCTGAGTTGATAAACTAATTGGATATTGCATTCAAAATATGAAACGTTCTTTTGCGATATTAATTTTATATGTATTTGCTTCATTATTACAGCAACAGATACCCTGATTGTCTTAAGAATTTTGAGCAATGAGACAATAATACAAACCAATACAAGTTATTAATAAATATTAATCAAGAACAATTTACAAAATACATAAACATCATAGTTGAATATAATCCTACCGTATCACTAATAATATGACCTCAATGAGATCTCCCTACTTGATTTTAAGATTCAGCCTTAATTTATTCATGTATCTATTGATCTAGAAATGTATTGATTTTTAAGGGTCATTCATTCCTCATGATTCCTAATCAAATATTACTGGAATTGTTTATTGCCCCCCAACAACCCACGAACAATTATTCACATCTCATTTGCATATTTCTCTGACGCAAGCGGGGCTCAGGTGCGAGGATCACGTGACAAAGAACAGGAAGTGTTGGTGATTTAATTCGTCATTAATGAGCGTCAAAGCCGGAAATGTGGCATGCTTATTTGCATCCAAAGTAGGTCATAGTTAATCGCAAGGTCAAGAGGATGATAAAGGATGTTTTTTTTATTCAACTTTTACTGCTTCTTAATCGTTTTTTAAAAATCTTAAATTAAGGTCAGACATTGGAATGAAATAAACCGTTGTAGAAATCGAATAGACGTAATATGTAAAATGAGAGGAATGCCGAAAATACCCGGATGTCATTCCGCATGACGATGAACTTTTTCCCCTCCTCAAAATGTCTTTTATTGTACATGTATGAGGTGAAATTATTTACTTTGTTCATCTTAGTTATGTTTCCATTTTTTTCTTGGCGTTTTCTTTCCTTCGTGTTGTGATAATTTCCATTTAAACACAGGAAATAAAATTGTTGATTTGGAACATCCTTATGACGTTTAATCGAAATTATGAGGGGACTTTTTTTCAGCCCTGTCGATTAATTTTCCGTTTCGTGTCTTGAATGTTTCCAACGTCGAAATCAAACGGCTATTTCAAGAACAAATAAAAGGAAGATTTTTGCATTTTTGAAATGTCCCCTCGCGATGGGAAAAATTACTCATGTTTGATTTGAGTGCACGCGCGCGCGCTTGCACACACACACCACACACAAACACACACAAACAAACACCCTCACAAACACGCTGACACACACGTACACACACAACTAAATGCAGTATCCCACGATGCAAGTTACAATGGCAGCAATTAATATGCACATAAATTAAAAGTGAGACGCTTTCCCCCTCCTTTTAAGGGGTTAATTTCAGGAATGGGTATGAAATAAAGAAAAGGAAAAAAAGATGGAAAGAAAGAACCTTTCGATGAGAACGACGGAGGAGGGCGGGAAAGAGACAGAGAGCAAATGAAATGGCCCACGTTGTGTTTTAAATTTATATTACATTTCAGTTTCCCAATTTTGGTCACACGATGATAAAAGGTCATCATCATCATCATCATCATCATCATCATCATCATCATCATCATCATCATCATCATCATCATCATCGTCATCGTCATCATCAACGTCATCATCATCAGCATCATCATCATCGTCATCGAAATGATCAGTATACAATGCACGTCGTCCTAATTAATTTTAAATTATTACTAGAAACAGGAGACCCGGTTCTCATATTTTGACCATTCTTTGGTTCAAAATGAAGTGACAAAATATTACAAACAGCCCTCAGTATATACGAAGTGCATCCAGACAGTTATATTGTTAAAGTAATGATGAATTTATTTTTAAGAAGAATTCTTTGTCATTACCGCCTTTATTGAGGCTTTTTATTTATTTTTAACCTTTCTGTAACCTATATATTCACATTTATTTGCCTAAATGAACATGAATAGTGAAGCAAAATATGGGAAAAGCAAATGAATGTATTTTGGACCAATTGATTTCAATCTGTGTGTCTTTAAAAGACACATTCAGTGACAAGGTAGAGCAGCAAGGTAGAGATGATTATTTTATTTTCTTGTATTTATTTTTTTACAGAACTGTCTGTTTCTGTAGAGATAATGACTCAGGTTTCGCGCTGTAAATGTAGACAAGTGGATCCAATGGCAGATCGTGGCGCGCACTCTGCAGGTCAGTTGGTGGCACTGCATTAACTTCATATTGTTAGTCCTTTGTCGGTCTCTTATGGTTGACCTTGAATACTACAACATATAAGAAATATATATATATATATATATATATATATACTATATTAGATTAGTATTTGTCAGTCTCACAGTGGAAACATTTACATTTCAGAGCAGCAAAGTTATGAAAGGAAGAGGGAAGGAAAAGAAGTATAAAAACAAAAAACAGGAGCATCTAAAATGTTTCCCCATCAGTTATAATCATTATAATTACCATCATTTAATTCACATTTATTTGTTAATGTTTGAATATACGAATCAAACATTTATGTACTGTATACATTTTTGAGCAAGGGTGTCAAAGTCATTTTTTGCTGCGGGCCACATTGTAGTTATGGTTTCCTCTCGAGGGCCGTTATGAATTTGGGGAACCCATTAGAATGTTTAAATCCCTTCAAATATTACATATGGAGCACACAGCAAATTAATGAATAACTCGTTTTCAAATCTGAAGTCAAGAATAATGACTTCTATTGTGGTTGACATCCAAAAATATGACATTTTGGCTCAGATTTTAGCAATCATCATGGAAATTAACAAGTTTGATTTGCTTTCGCGGGCCGAAAAAATGATGTGGTGGGCCGGATTTGGCCCGCGGGCCTTGACTTTGACACCTGTGTTTTTGAGTAATCAACTACACTTCTTCTTCCAGCACATTACTTTGTTGTATTATTATAAATTAGACGAGTAAAATTTACTCGTGTTTGATTTGAATGAACACACACACACACACACACACACACACACACACACACACACACACACACACACACACACACACACACACACACACACACACACACACACACACACACACACACACACACACACACACACACACCAAAGACGATTATAGCACAGTACCCCCCTCCAGTTTGCTGTCCTTTTTGCGTCAGATATTTTTGTACATTTTATAACTACATACATGTATGTTTTTTTATCCTGCCTTCAGTTTATTTTGTTTTCAATACCATTATCGGCCGCTAGATCGCAGCATATTATTTTATTAGAAAGAAAAAGCTTGAAAACGAACTGGTTAAGGTCAGTTTAGGCTTTTTTTTTCTTCAATCCTGCTTTTCATGGCTACAGAGAGGTATGGATGGAAATAATTATAGAGGAACTATGTTTGGTTCCTAAACTCATAAACCTGACTTCAAAGGATAACCGACGTCTCCGGACAGCTTCAAATGACTTCTACTGAGCGTATTTTACAAAGATTCCACCGCATATAGCTATATTTTACGTTTTAAGACTCACGCTGAATATTCCAGAAGTCTTGTTTTTGAGTTGGTGACGAGTCCGGAAGTGACGTTACTGAAGGAACGCCCCTGACAGAAAAAAAAGGACACATTGTAGCAGTCCTTCCATCATGTCAATGTATTTTGCTGTATTGTTTGGTCTGAAAACCTTGTGTTGCACCCAAAAGCCGCCAGAAGAGGGCGACCAAGCTACATATAAGGAATTTATCAGTATGTGGAAAGGGCTGATTAATTCCTCACAGGAGCTCGGTCGCCATTTTCTGCCTCTTTTTTGGTGATCCATTTCTTCCCCAACGTGGCCTCAAATTGGCACGGAATAAATTCTTTAATCGATTGCAAACATGTATGCTTTCCTCTTCAGAACTATTTGAATTATTTTCATAACTGGATGTGTAACAAGAAAGCATATTCTCCGAATCTGAAGCCATTGTTTTGATTCTCCAGCAATGCAAGACGTCTTGGTGTGACGTCACGAACTCGGGGCGGGACTTTCTGAAAATGCCCAATTCGCAGCTCAATTTTTTGCAGATTTTGGACACTTTAAGTCATTTTTATTGGTGTTTTGCATTTTAATAAAAATATCATACTGCCTGTTTTGGGTATTTTAGATGCAATAAAACGTTTTTCTGATGTCAGTTAGGAAACAAAAAAGTGACGTCGGTTGTCCTTTAAAGTCAAAGTCAAAGTCAAAGTCAAAGTCAGCTTTATTGTCAAATATGCTAATATGTATGACATACAGCACAGATAAGTAAGAGCCTCACCAGCTGCAAGCCTTGCCTCGTGTCACTGGTATTCAGCGCAGCACCCTTTCATATTGTTAGTCCTTTGTCGGTCTCTTATGGTTGACCTTGAATACTACAACATATAAGAAATATATATATATATATATATATATATATACTATATTAGATTAGTATTTGTCAGTCTCACAGTGGAAACATTTACATTTCAGAGCAGCAAAGTTATGAAAGGAAGAGGGAAGGAAAAGAAGTATAAAAACAAAAAACAGGAGCATCTAAAATGTTTCCCCATCAGTTATAATCATTATAATTACCATCATTTAATTCACATTTATTTGTTAATGTTTGAATATACGAATCAAACATTTATGTACTGTATACATTTTTGAGCAAGGGTGTCAAAGTCATTTTTTGCTGCGGGCCACATTGTAGTTATGGTTTCCTCTCGAGGGCCGTTATGAATTTGGGGAACCCATTAGAATGTTTAAATCCCTTCAAATATTACATATGGAGCACACAGCAAATTAATGAATAACTCGTTTTCAAATCTGAAGTCAAGAATAATGACTTCTATTGTTGTTGACATCCAAAAATATGAAATTTTGGCTCAGATTTTAGCAATCATCATGGAAATTAACAAGTTTGATTTGCTTTCGCGGGCCGAAAAAAATGATGTGGTGGGCCGGATTTGGCCCGCGGGCCTTGACTTTGACACCTGTGTTTTTGAGTAATCAACTACACTTCTTCTTCCAGCACATTACTTTGTTGTATTATTATAAATTAGACGAGTACAATTTACTCGTGTTTGATTTGAATGAACACACACACACACACACACACACACACACACACACACACACACACACACACACAAACACACACACACACACACACACACACACACACACACACACACACACACACACACACACACACACACACACACCAAAGACGATTATAGCACAGTACCCCCCTCCAGTTTGCTGTCCTTTTTGCGTCACATATTTTTGTACATTTTCTAACTACATACATGTATGTTTTTTTATCCTGCCTTCAGTTTATTTTGTTTTCAATACCATTATCGGCCGCTAGATCGCAGCATATTATTTTATTAGAAAGAAAAAGCTTGAAAACGAACTGGTTAAGGTCAGTTTAGGCTTTTTTTTTCTTCAATCCTGCTTTTCATGGCTACAGAGAGGTATGGATGGAAATAATTATAGAGGAACTATGTTTGGTTCCTAAACTCATAAACCTGACTTCAAAGGATAACCGACGTCTCCGGACAGCTTCAAATGACTTCTACTGAGCGTATTTTACAAAGATTCCACCGCATATAGCTATATTTTACGTTTTAAGACTCACGCTGAATATTCCAGAAGTCTTGTTTTTGAGTTGGTGACGAGTCCGGAAGTGACGTTACTGAAGGAACGCCCCTGACAGAAAAAAAAGGACACATTGTAGCAGTCCTTCCATCATGTCAATGTATTTTGCTGTATTGTTTGGTCTGAAAACCTTGTGTTGCACCCAAAAGCCGCCAGAAGAGGGCGACCAAGCTACATATAAGGAATTTATCAGTATGTGGAAAGGGCTGATTAATTCCTCACAGGAGCTCGGTCGCCATTTTCTGCCTCTTTTTTGGTGATCCATTTCTTCCCCAACGTGGCCTCAAATTGGCACGGAATAAATTCTTTAATCGATTGCAAACATGTATGCTTTCCTCTTCAGAACTATTTGAATTATTTTCATAACTGGATGTGTAACAAGAAAGCATATTCTCCGAATCTGAAGCCATTGTTTTGATTCTCCAGCAATGCAAGACGTCTTGGTGTGACGTCACGAACTCGGGGCGGGACTTTCTGAAAATGCCCAATTCGCAGCTCAATTTTTTGCAGATTTTGGACACTTTAAGTCATTTTTATTGGTGTTTTGCATTTTAATAAAAATATCATACTGCCTGTTTTGGGTATTTTAGATGCAATAAAACGTTTTTCTGATGTCAGTTAGGAAACAAAAAAGTGACGTCGGTTGTCCTTTAAAGTCAAAGTCAAAGTCAAAGTCAAAGTCAGCTTTATTGTCAAATATGCTAATATGTATGACATACAGCACAGATAAGTAAGAGCCTCACCAGCTGCAAGCCTTGCCTCGTGTCACTGGTATTCAGCGCAGCACCCTGAATCTTTCATTCCCTTTTTTCCTTGATTGTGTGATGCGGCATAGTTGCACTTTCGTCTATATTGACAGCCACAGACAAGGGAGGAGAGGAGAGGGGGCGTTTGTTGGCACGGTTACCATGGAGACCGTCTGCATTGCTAGGCAACCGCAGGGATGCAGTGGAGGCGGAGCGGAAGACAAGCAGCAGGTCACACACACAGACACACACACATGCACACGCGCACAGACACAGCAGAGAGATAAATTTCCATCCATCCGTTTTCCGTACCGCTTATTCCTCATTAGCGTCGTGGGGGGTGCTGGAGCCTATCTCAGCTGTCTTCGGGCACGAGGCGGGGGACACCCTGAATTGGTTGCCAGCCAATCGCAGGGCACACAAAGACATACAACAGTCACTCTCACACTCTCACACTCACTCACTATGCATGTTTTTGAAATGTGGGAGGAAACCGGAGGACCCGGAGAAAACTCCACTCAGGGAGGCCGGACCGGGACGCGAACCGGCGACCTCTGCACTGTGAAGCCGGGAGAGGTAAATAAAATCAAGTAATTGCTCACCGGCTTCCTAACATACTATTAGTTCGAAAGTATAGCTAACTGCTCATTATTGTTGAGGGGAAAACGGAAAGATAGGAAAAAATGTAGACTAAAAATTCAATGTAAGAAAAAAAAAACATTTTACGGCAGCTCAATTTCTGTCACTGTATTATTATTATGATTCAGACTTGATCTTAGTTTGATTCCCTGGTGCTATCAACTATCTTTGTGACTGCTTTATTTCCTGTAAAAATTAGGTGTACATTTTAAGCACTTTGTTACAGCTCCAGCTGTTGTTAAAGCGCTATATAGATCAATATTTAGCTTTTCGTTTTCCTTTATGTTACTTCCGGGTTGGGTGAACGCTGGCGCGTGTGGAAGCCCCTGCTCACCCGCAGAAAAAATATCCTGTGACTGTAAAGTGTCCTTGAGAGCTTATAAATTAAATGCATTATTATAATAATAATAAATAATAATAATAATAATAATAATAAAAATAAGTCTGAATTATTATTATTATTATTATTATTATTATTATTATTATTGCTAATAATAATAATAATAATAATAATAATAATAATAATAATAATAATTCAGAATTATTATTATTAATAATAACAATAATAATAATAATAATGATTCAGAATTATTATTATTATTATTATTATTATTAATAATAATAATAATAATAATAATAGTAATAATAATAATAATAATAATAATAATAATAATAATAATAATAATAACTCGTTTAGTTATTGTCATCGATACTGTATTGGGACACACGGGTCAGAATGTAAAAGTTTCATAAAGCAGAGTGTGCACAGTTCCCCAGTTGTTGTTTTGTATGTGTCTCTGTGGTCTTTTTTTAGTTGTATAAATTCGCCTTGACCTGTTCAATTTCCACCATTGGTCCTTAAAGACCTTTCCAAGCATGATAGACATGTCCACCCTATGTTATATAAATTCTTAAAACTGACATCTGTACTTCTTTGAAGGTATCGGACGTTTTTGCTTCTTATCCAAGAAACTTCGTCAGCAAACTAAAGATGACACAGTTTCTTGGATAAGAAGCGAAACGTCCGACACCTTCAAAGAAGTACAGATGACGGCTGGATTAGATTGGATTGGATATGCCTTTATTAGTCTCACAGTGGAGAAATTTACATTTCACAGCAGCAAAGTGATGAAAGGAATGAAAGTAGAAAAACAAAATACATGAGCTGCTGGAAAGGCAGCCACTCTCACGGCGCCGTCTTGAAGTCAAAAGAACAAAAAAAAACTAAATAACAAAGAAACCTTTTCATCGATGGACCACTCCTGTACAACTGAGAGCTTACACAGACGTTCTTTAAACTGACAATATTTTTTTCCAATATGTCCACAGGATGCTTCTTAGTGACTTTTGGTGGTTTGTTTCCAAAATTCCTAAATCAGTTTTGCACTTTTTCTGCCCTGTAACCTCTCAAAAAGGCGATTTTTTTGTTTATGTTTTCTGACCAATAAACGCCCACTCAGAAATCTAATGACGTTTAAATAATCACCCCCCCCCAAAAAAAAAAAGCTCTAATTCTGTGACAGTAAAGTGTCCTTGAGAGTTTTGAAAGATGCTTATAAATGAAATGTATTATTATTATTATTATTATTATTAATAATAATCTTCCTCTTTTCCTTTCGGCTTTTCCCTTCAAGGGATCGCCACAGCGATTCAGTAACCTCCATCTTCAGAGGTATGATACGCATATTAGTTTTGGTTTTAGTTTCCCTTCCTGACACAACCCTCTGTATTTATCCGGGCTTGGGACCGGCACAAGAAGACTTATGTCCCTTTGTGGCTAGAACAGTCATGGGCAAACTACGGCCCGCGGGCCACATACGGCCCGTTAGGCTTTTCAATCCGGCCCGCCGAATTTGCCCAAATTATAGTACAGTGTCTAAAACTCAAGCCAAAAAGCTAGCGAACAACAGGGCAGATATCTGAAAACCAATCCCATTAAAAAACATCGTCACAAAGTATAAAGTTTTTTTTAAATCAAGAATGGACCAACTACAAATGCTACCTTGCTTAATTTACAGCAAATACGCATAGCTGTAAATTTTGCTACAGTAGTTGATTGCCATTGCGGTGCACAATGCAACGTTGGCATTGCTACCTACGAGCCACTAAGCCCCTTTCATAAGTCTCACGTACACTTTACAGTCACGGTTTAATGTAAATTTACGTTTTGTAGCGTCACATATGTTGTTAGCTTCTTTTGAATCTTTCTTCTAGTCTTAGGTTCTGTGCATCTATTTTGGAAAATGACATGCAATTGCACGACTTTGTAACGCTTGCGAATGTCCGGAAGAAGGAAGCAGGCTTCTGATTGGCTGCCGAGCCGAGTATGCAAATTTCAACTGCAGGTAGTCTATGTTTGTGTGCTCGGCGACGGTACGCGTGTATTGTTAGCGTGTGAAGGCGAGAGCGTCAGTGAGGAGTTTGTTGAGCGCGCGGTCAGGACAAACCATCTATGATTTGGCGGAATTTAACACAAGTAGGTATTATTGAGCTTGAATATTTCGTTGTGTAATAATATGTTTTGAATGTTGAAATTTTTCAATAAATGTTGATTTCTTTAACTTTGCCCCTTCGATGGAAACTTAAAAACAGACGCAATCTTGACAAATCACAGTGCATATGTTATTTTAATCTATTTCCATTTCCTCCTCCAAGTATCTGCGAAATAGTATGTAAACGCCATATTCCTTGAGACAAATTTACCTGATCAGGGATATTTTTCACATTTGAAAGACAGTTAATAAATTGGGGTCTTACTGTGCTATGAGGTTTGTACACACTACATTTAAAGGACAACCGGCACCATTTTTTTGTGTTTCCCACTGACATCAGAAAAACGTTTTATAGCATCTAAAATACCCAAAACAGGCAGGCTGATATTTTTAGTTAAATGAAAAACACCAATAAAAATGACTTCAAAATGAATCCGGAAATGGCCAGTTTCAGAAGGTCCCACCCCCTTGTTCGTGACGTCACGCCAAGACGTCTTGCCTTGCTCGAGAATCAAAACAATGGCTTCAGATTCGGAGAAGATGTTTTCTTGTTCTTGTTCTTCTGAAGAGGAAAGCATAAATGTTTGCAATTGATTCTAGGAGTCCTCCCATATCAATTCGAGCCGTCAAGGACAGAAATGTAGCACCCAGAAAAAGCAGAAGATTGCGCCCAAGCTCCGTTGGAAATGGGCTGATTTGTCAGCTGGGAATTTGTGTCAGTAAATATCAAATAGTTGTCTTGGTGCAACACACAACGATTCACCATGGCGTTATTTATGTGTTTTCCTTCTAATTTCGCCATCAACACGGATCAACACGAAGTTTTCAGACCAAACAAAGTACCCAAAATGCATTGTATGTCGCTTTCTCGGTCAGGGGCGGTCCAAACGTGACGTCACATGGGGATCGTCATCAACTCGAAAACAAGACTTCATGAATATTCAGCGCAAGTCTTAAACCGTAAACTATAGCTATATGCTGTGGAATCTTTGTAAAATACGCTCAGTCGAAGTCATTTGAAGTGATTTTATAAATTATGGACATAACTTGTTCGGAGTATTTCCGGCCCAAACACTCCCTCCGAATGCTCCTGGCCCGGCCCCTCTGTCAAATTTTAGAACCCAATGCGGCCCGCGAGTCAAAAAGTTTGCCCACCCCTGGGCTAGAACAAGCAACTTGCTCAGTAAAAGGCTCCCAAACACACAAAATGGTCATCAGCACAGCAACACCCGGTAAAAAGGTTGGGAGTTGATGACATCATCTCGTTGAGATATGAGCTATGGCAAAAAGATATATAGTCACTTTTATGCTAGTTATTTTGCGTTAGCTTACAATGCTAAAGGTGGGTGTTATTATTGAGAGTGTCGGAGGAACAATCGGTGAGATTGATGAAAAGGTTCCTTCAACCGTCATCCGCATGTATTTTTATTATCATTACAGTATTTGACATTCAGTGAGGCCAATGTCCGACAGGGGGCGCTACATTTAATAGCGTTGTGAAGCAAATTTGGGAAAGTTCCAGTATTTTTAATTACTTCAAACACTCGTTTTTAAAAATGGCTTTTACTACGAAGAAAAACAAAAGGCAGGGAAAATACCTCTTGATCATGTGAACTTTAACCGTATTCTTGATCCTTCTGAATGTGATTGGCTCATTTTGAATGATGATGGTGTGCGCACTTCTGCAAACACTTGATTTCAGTTGTTTTATTTTCGGTTACATTTTTGCACAGGTTATTGGTCACGTTAAGCGTAGAAAAACAGTTTTTTGTCTTGGTTTCATTTTTTTTGCAATCACATAGACCTCACATTTGAACCGGGTTGCTTAAACTTTTGATTCCTGATGCATATTTTGACAAGCAGATTTTTTTTTGTGCGGGTGGTGTTTCACTCATGAATTGTCTCATACGTCACTACAATATTTCCACTTGTTGTCATTCCTTGTGGTGGCATTTCCATGACCCCGGCGCTGACCGGCGTTCATTCCCAGCTGCGGGAATGAGCGTCCAGCTGACTGCAGCAATGGAAATCCATGGCTGTAATCTTCTTATGTAAAGCACAAAACACACAGCGTGTAATCCTTCTTCCAACCTCTTTGGAGATATCACAACTACAAAACTCTAGATACTATGCACATGTGAATTATAAAAAAAAAATCCACAATGTACATGCCACACCAACAGGCGGCGCTAAAACCTCTCGGTTTACGGTTTATATGTGTTGTTAAAAAACAGCCTATATTGAACGTTACGACGATTATCGAAGTAATATGACTTTTAGTACTCTTTTGGTTTAGTTTGCAACTAAATGTGTTTTGATCTATGTTTAACTGTGTTTCAACCCTGTGAAATGGCAAAATAGATCAATAATTTCTTTTAATATGACTGCTTTATCACACGTTTTCACATATCTCTTTGATGACAATACATGTATTCATTTCAGTTATTCAAGTTTGAATGGCATTTGTAATACAATTCTCAATATGAAAGTAATCAAGACCGAAAATTATACACCACTCCGAATATTGTTCCGCTTCTTGTCGAAATCGAAACCGATATTTGTTCATAGTACATACGAAAAATAATGCGTTCCAAATCGTAAGTCGTTATTATTGCTCGATGCGCGCACGTGCTGCTCTGTCAGAACGCACGCCACTAACCCCTCCCGTGCCGTGACGTCTTCTCCCCCCGCCTTCCTCACAGTAAACACAATGTTCATCCGCACCGACTTGACAAAGTAGTGCGAGTTTTTGAATACTTGTCGCCGGTCGTGGTCACATCATTACAATGTTAAATGTACCACCCGACAAAAGATGAAACCTATTGTTGACATTAACGCGTTTAGTATTCGTTTTATCTACATATGAAAGTGTTGATAACGTAGAAAATGGCAATACATCACGGCCAGTTGTTGGTTCGCAATCGCTACCGTCAACTATCGTGTCAAGGGTGAACGTTAAACCCTATCACGGTTGGCCAACTGGGCGATACATTTGACCACGTTTTCGAGCAGTCTCGGTGGTAACATAAACTGATTTGGCGTAAATTGACGTGAAAAGAATTGTTGGGACAGCGTGAGACTCTGAAAGCAAGCGGAGGGATACAAGCTAACCAGAGGTCTGAAACCCCCGCCTACTCCCCCACTACTTTCTCACCTCACCGACCACGCCGCCGCCTCCCGATTGGCTCTAACGTCTCAAAACCCTCGTTCCCATTGGTTTAAGGTCCCTGTCTATCACAGCGCGCGACACCCCCTCAGAACGAACGTCGGCTCCATTTGCAGCGTCGCTAAATAGTTACGCCGCACGTCAAGTCGGAGACGATTTGATCATTCGCCGCCGGGACGCGCTCGGCGGGACAAAGCTCACCTGGTGGCCCCGATTTGCGACGATTTGAGTCGGCATTGGACGCAGCCAGACGACGCTCACCCCCTCCGGTAGATGCGGATGCTCCTTTGGCCCGGTAAGTGGTTGACTGCTGTTTCTGGCTGGGTTCGTGTCATCTTTTTCGGGTTGAGCAAGTGTGTGCGTCCGCTGCTTAGGAATGTGCGTGGAAAGCTGGTGGCTGTAGTTTGGTTTGTTGTTGTTTTTTTCCCCACTCACGTTACTTTGTTTCAACGTGGCAACAACCACACACTCGTGCCTCATTTGGTACATTTACTTTTGTTTACATTTTTAAACGGTGCTGTTTCTTATTTCTTTTTTTTCGGGGGAGGGGGGGGGTATGTTACATGGTCATCTTCCTCGAGCAGCTGGCTTTGATGCATTAAGTAGTAGCAGGTTATGGGACACAGGCACGAAACTTGAACAATGTATCTTAGGCATCATCAAAGGCGTGACTATAATTAGCCTTTCACTTTGGCTTTTTTTAAACACTAAGTTGCATTCCTCACGTACACCAGACCGTTTTTTTGGTTGGGGGGCAGGGGGTGGTGTTGTTCCCTCAAAAGTGTGCTTTGCACTTCCACATATTTGGATCTCATTGGCAGTGAGGGTTTTACATCATATCACTCATTTGGTTAAGGTTTTACTTTGGAATAGACACATTATTGTAACTGCTGGTTCTATAATTGTGACACTGACCACTGGAATGGACAATTAATGGAGGCTCCTCAGTGCTGAATATTTGATCTTTAAACAAACTATTCATGCAAGCTCGGGTGATGGCGAAAGTTTTACCCTGGAACTGATATTGGCTATTTTGACTTTGCACCCAACAGTTTGTAAAGTTTTATAGTGTTACCAAGTTTGACCCTGAAACACTTATTTAAAATGAAGGTCATATGATGGTTGGGTCATGGAGGTTTTACCCTGGAACTGAGAGTGAATGGACCATTTGAAGAGACACCTAGTAGAAATTCTATGATAGGGCGTGAAACAGACCGAAAAAACATTCTGAACCCACTTGTGATTAAATTAAAACACTATATTGTGATAAAAACACATTTTTAGTTCCTTAAATGAATGAATGAATGAATGAATAAATCAATGGCTGAACATTTTTGTGTTTACAACAGAAACATTTGCTTTGGTAGCAGTTTTTGTCTTATTGTCATAAATTTGTTCTCATGTTGTAATGTGGCAAATGTAATGAGCCATACAATTGATGCCAGTTTATCCCGACAATAGACACATAAGTAAGTTTCTTAAATCATGATTTTTTTCCCCCCTTCAACTAAATATTTGTTTTACCTTGGAGTAGGACAGTAATTGGACAGTTTTACCCTGAACGAGGCAGTTAAATATTTTAAAACGCTCACATGGTTTCACCCTGGAACCAGAGTTTATGGATTTTCCCCATCTAGAATAGACCTCAAATGAACGGCAAATAGTTCCAACGGTTTTATCCAGGAACCGATGGTAAAAGAGGACAACATTATTAGATTAGATGAGCCTTTATTCGTCTCACAATGGAGAAATTTACATTTCACAGGAGCTGCTGTTAAGGCAGCCTCTCAAGCGGCGCCATCTTGAAGTCCAAAACAAAATAAAAAAAAAACAAAAAAATGTGATACAACACAAAGGAGATACGGACATTATTTCTCTGGATTCGAGTTAGAGCATCGCGGTGCAGATTCGGAGAAGTTTCATGGTTTATTTTCATTATTTACATTAGCGGAGGAAGTCGATTCATTGTGCGGCGATTCTTGACGTCTTTACAACACTGTCCATCTATACCATAGTGTCAAAGTCAAGGCCCGCGGGCCAAATCCGGCCCGCCACATCATTTTTTTCAGCCCGCAAAAGCAAATCAAACTTGTTCAATTCCATGATGATTGCTAAAATCTTAGCTAAAATTTCAGATTTTTGGATGTCAACCACAATAAAAGTCATTATTCTTGACTTCAGATTTGAAAACGAGTTATTCATTAATTTGCTGTGTGCTCTATATGTAATATTTGAAGGGATTTAAACATTCTAATGGGTTCCCGAAATTCATAACGGCCCTCGAGAGGAAACCATAACTACAATGTGGCCCGCGGCAAAAAATGACTTTGACACCCCTGATCTATACAGTATACTCTGGACGTTAAATGGTACATTTACGGCACGTGTGGACGTAAATCACAGTTTTGCCGCGGGAGGACGGTTTGTGATGCAATCCGGTGGAATCAAGCGACTGTTTTTCTCTTTTTTTCCCGCTGAGCCCATTTCCGCCCATTCCGCACTCATTACGGCGCGTAATTGCCTTTCTCCCGGAAGGCGAATGTCATCAAACTTCTCATTTCTTCCTCAGACCCGGAGACCATTTTGCCGGCGGGGGCTGCCGACATTCGTCCACACATTCTCCTCATTGTCGTGAAGTTATTGCTATCGCATGCGCCGTTTACCGGATGCTTTGCGGCACACTCCCGACATCGTGGATTGTAAATTGTGGATTGACTACACCAAAGTCATTGTGTTTTGTGGGTTTTAACGTTAGGACAAGCTGTTTCCAATTGAGTGTTTACCGTGTAGTACCAATGGTGGGCCACAACATGAACGCTCCTGGAGGAGAGAGATGCAGTGAATAGAAAATTACGAATGAGATGCAAATTAATGGACAAATAAAAATAAATTCCTACCCAAAAATACACCAATTTTAGACCAAAAATAAACACGTTGGATTCATAACAAAAGAAAAAAAAAAGAAAATCTGTCTTAGTAACAGCAGTTCAATGGGCGTGGGTGTGTGGAATAAGAACCACCATTTCAATATACAGTAAAACCTCGGTTTTTGACCATAATCCGTTCCAGAAAACGTTTCGAAAACAGATTTGGTCGAAAACCAAAACATTTCCAATTATAATCAATGTAATAAATGTCTGTTTTTTTAAATCGTTCATTGAGCAATACAGACACGCCTGTTCATAATGGAACGCAACACAAGGATAATGCGTTGGTCACAATGAGACGTGACACAAGTAACTGATGTATAAGGAAGCGTAAAGGATTCGAGTGGTGGATTCAGGTGAGCTCAGAACCGATTTTTGGGCATAAACCGAGGCAGAAAAAAAAATACATTTTTGGTCAAAAACCAAATTGGTTGACTCAGTAAGTTCATGATGATTATTAATAGTAGTAGTAGTGGTATTCTTATTATTACAATACAATACATCTTAATTTATTAGTACAATACTTATTGATTTATATAGCGCTTTAACAACAGACAAATCTGTTACTATTATTACTAATATTGTTATTGTTGTTATTATTAGTATTGTTGTTGTTGCTGTAAAGTGTCCTTGAGAGTTTTGAAAGGCGCTTATTATTATTATTATTATTGAGAACCGAGACTTTCGAAAACAGAGGTTTGATTGTACCATTAAAAAATACAAGAATTCGGAAATTTACCCAGCAAAATGAAAAAGGTCATGAACACTTAAAAAAAATCATGAAAAAATATCTGACATAACTACACAACAATGTTGGATCCTACAAACATGAGTAAACCCATCAAAAATATTTGACAAAAAATTAAATTATCTGAAATTATCAAGTCACATGACTAAAACAACAACATATATTTTGATAATAATACAAACTATTCCACATAAAATAGAAAATATTATCACAAAAAGACATTAGTAGAAGAAAAATACATACAGTGATACCTTGGCTTATGAACTTAATTGGTTCCCAGACAGTGTGTAAGGCAAAAAGTGTGTTTCCCAAAAATTGATTTCCCATAGGAAATCATTAAAATAAGAATAATCTGTTCCCAGGTCCCCATAAAACATAATTTTCTACTTTCTAATTTTCGAAGCCTTAAAACTAAACCAAATATATCTTATTTTACGTATAATAAATGTGCTATGGTATGATAATTAAATAAATAAACTGTAGTGTATAATAAAGTCGTTATATTTACCTTTGTGATGGTCGTTGATGGCTTGATGGAATGAAGTGGCCAGTTTCATCAGCATTAAACACTTGATGAGGAACGTAACCTTATTTCACCATCTTGAGGAATGATCCCTTGTAGGTGCTTTCTCTGTGATAATTTTTTTCTAGTTCCTCATCAATTGTGTTCTGTTTAGCTGGGTTGATAGCTTTTTGGATCAAGTGTACAGACGGCTTGTGCGGGTTGTTTGTGGAGCCTGATTGATAGGATATTTTAACCTTGCAGTCTACACTCTGCTTTTGAACTATTAAAGTTGAAACTCACTCACTGTTGTCTGCCTGTCTCTTTAATGTTTAAACCACCCCCCCACTGCTGCGTTCTTGACCAATCACTTGGCCTTAACCAAAGACTGGGGGGGGTGAATAGTGGACAAAAAAGTCAGCTGCCATTTTGTTGTTAGAAGAACTCATTGAGGCAGCTCCGTGTACGAAAAAAGTTCATATGCCAAAGTAAAGTGCGTATGCCAAGGTAAAATTTTCATAAATTTAACGTTCGTAAACCGAAAAGTTAGTAAGCCAAGGGTTCATAAACCGAGGTATCACCGTATTTATATATATATATTTTTACAGTTCACGTGCAAGTACGGCACTCTCCACCTGGCATCCAATTCAAAGTATGCAATCCTCATACTAGCAAGTATCGTGGGTGGACACGTCGGGTGAAAGAGGGGTAGAGGGGGCTTAAGCGGGCGATACCTTATGAGCTTAGTGCCACTAATGTGCTTTTGTGTTCCCGAGAGCAGTGACAGGAGGCCGGTGCAGCACAATGCTGTCCACAAACTTCCATCTGTGTAGAGACTTCATGCCGGCTGCAGTGTAAACACAGCAGGGTCCTCCTGAGAGTCCAGTCGGTCTCCTAGTGGGTGTGTGTGGGTGTGGGGGGTATTTTTACCGTTTATTGGATTCACCTTCAATATAAGATGAAATAAGATGAATTATGAGTTTAGAAAAAGATGGCGATCCGGTCAGGATGTGGCACCCATTGCAGTTGAGTGCCATAACAAAATAAATGTTGGATTTGATTAAACAAAACAAAACAAAAAGAATATGCTAGCAATGGATACCAAAAAATAATAAAATAAAAAAAGATAAACTAAATAAACAAATATATGGAAACCACATGAACTCATTCACTGCCAGACGATGTGCAAAAATATGTCTACTCCTGTGCCAGGGTTTTTGTCATTTTCACTCAAATTCCAGGTCCCACAGAATATTGACTTTAAGGACTACATAAACATTCAATGCAGCGTAATAAACCATAGACTCTTTTCTTTCATCCGAAAAAAAGAGTTAATTCCTAAGTCATATGGGTATGGAGGTATCTGAGCTTGAAATGGGGCCGCCTGTACAAAAGCGAAATGGGAAAAAATATCACCAGAGGTCTGACCAGCCCTTTATCCGCACCCCCGCGAGCAAAACCAAAACCCAAACAAATTCGGGAATGGCACTCCACGTCCTATTTTCAACTCCTTCATTTAGTTTTTGAAATGTACACATGTGATTACAAAATAAACAAAGGACAAAAAAATACTGTACTTAAAGGACAACCGACGTCTACGTACAAGTTGTGTCCATAATTTGTAAAATGGCTTCAAATGACTTCTACCGAGCGTATTTTACAAAGATTCCACCGCATATAGCTATATTTTACATTTTAAGACTCGTGCTGAATATTCAGGAAGTCTTGTTTTTGAGTTGGTGACGAGTCCATACGTGACGTCACTAAAGGAACGCATCTGACCGAAAAAAAGACACATTGTAGCGGTCCTTCCATCACGTCAATGTAATTTGCTGTATTGTTTCTTGTCTGAAAACCGCGTGTTGCACCCAAAAGCCGCCAGAAGAGGGCGTCCAAGCTCCTTATAAGGAATTTATCAGCCTGTGGGAACGGAGGTGGCCACAGGAGGTCGCCATTTTGTGCCTCTTTTTGAGTGAAACATTTTTTCCTTCGGCTGCGACCGAGAACACCAAGAACAACAGATTGATACTATCTTGTCGTATAAGCGTGTCTTTTGTTATGATCACGTGCTCCTCGCGTCAGCCATTTTGAATGCTTTTCGATTTACGACCGTTTGACTTAGGACCGTTTTGTTGGAACAGAATGTGGTCGTAACTCGGATGTGACCTGTATAAATAAAAATCACAAAAAAAGAAAATAAATTACACATTTTTTAATAAAATATTTCCATCCATCCATTATCTGAACGCACAGCGGCTCCCTTCTCTCTCCCGGCAAATTGGCATTTTTGTGTTTATTATGTTTGTTAAAGTCATAAGTGCCTTGCACGCTGCGTCCGAGAGGACAGTAATTTCATCTGTGCTGTATGTCATGCATATTAGAATATTTGACAATAAAGCTGACTTTGACTTGACTTGACTTTGATCTGAACTGTTTAATGTAATGAATGTTGCAGGTGTGCTCGAGCCTGTCGCATCTGTATTAGTGTCTGTACATTGTAGCAAACATCGAGCTAGTTAGCTATTAGCTATTAGCTATATAGCTATCTAGCTGGCTAGTTATCTAGGTGGCTATCTATTATCTATCTATTAGCAAGCTAGCTCACTTTCTATCTATTTGTGTTACGTACAGGTTGAGTGAACGCTGGCGCGTGTTGCTGCCGCTGCTCACCCGCAAAAAAACTTCTCCTGTGACTGTAAAGTGACCTTGAGGGTTTTGAAAAGTGCTTATAAATGAAATGTAGCATTATTATTGATTTATCGTACATCAAAGCAGCATTTGTTTAAAAGTTTAGAATTGCCGCTTAACACCTCCGATGTAATGTTTGTGAGCAGGGCTATGGCGTCTGGTGATACATGTTAGCATTAACCCAGGGAATGTAAGTCATTTTAAATATAATTGTTGAACAATTTGGGTGACATTTTGTTTTCGGTTTTACAATATAACTAGCCTTGACAGAGAAATAATATTGGAAAAAATAGTGTACATCTGAATATGTAAAAATAAAATGGGAACATTTGTAAAACGTCGGTGTTGCTCATTTGAGCAAGTACACTCACTCTCTTTCTTTTTTCGCTCTCATCCTGCCGAACGGTCGGAGCGTCGCTTAGCTGGCGTGCACTCCAGACGTGACACAGAGCGCTGTTGTGTGCCGCGGGGCTACGTAGCACCGACCACTCAGTTTGCCGCACGTGAACCTTCCGCTCCCTCCAGATCCTTTGCAACGTTTAATGCTCCTTTGGCGGAGCATCCCACAATGCATCACAAAAGGGAACGCTTGTTTTGCCATCTGTATTTGCTGCAAATATGACAACAATTTTCAGTCAGGTCCATATCAAAGCAAAAGAATGAATTTATCATCAGTTTGCCTGGAGAATCTTTAACCTCAGTTATGCTCAAAATGAGGGAAAACCTGTAGTATGAAAAGAAGTAAAAGTGTTTCAAAATGTAGGTGGGGAAATCTCATGTCGTCTTCTTCTTTTCCTTTCGGCTTTTCCCCTTAGGGGTCGCCGCAGCGAATCAATGTCCTTCATCTATCCCGGTTTTGTGCATCCTCTTCTCTCACACCAGCTACCTTCATGTCCTCTTTGACCACATCCTTAAATCTCCTCTTTGGTCTTCCTCTCAGTCTCCTGCCTGGCAGTTCAATGCTCAGCATCCTTCTCCCGATACAGTCACTCTCTCTCCTCTGGACATGTCCAAACCATCTCAGTCTGGCCTCTCTGACTTTCTCTCCAAAGCCTCTAATATGAGTTGTCCCTCTAATGTACTCATTCCCGATCCTATCCAACCTGGTCACTCCCAAAGAAAACCTCAACATCTCAACGACATCTCTGGCCTCTCTGACTTTCTCTCAAAGCTCTGCTACCTCCAGCTCTGCTTCCTGTCTTTTCTTCAGTGGCACTGTCTCCAGTCCAAACATCATGGCTGGTCTCACTACTGTTTTGCACACTTTTCCTTTCATCCTAACTGAAACCCTTCTATCACACATCACACCTGACATTTTTCTCCAGCTGCTCCAGCCTGCCTGGACACGCCTCTTCACCTCTTTTCCACACTATCCATTGCTCTGGACAGTTGACCCCCAAGTACTTAAAATCCTCCACCTTCTTTATCTCTTCTCCCTGTAGCATCACTCTTGCACTAGGATCCCTCTCATTCACACACATATATTCCGTCTTGCTGCGACTGATCTTCATTCCTCTCCTTTCCGGAGCATATCTCCACATCTCTAGTTTCTCCGCCACCTGTTCCCTGTTCTTGCTACAGATCACAATGTCATCTGCAAACATCATGGTCCAAGGAGATTGTTGTCGTCGTCTGTCAGCCTGTCCATCACCATAGCAAACAAGAAGGGGCTCAGAGCTGACCCCTGGTGGAGTCCCACCTCCACCTTGAATTCCTCAGTCATACCGACAGCACACCTCACAACTGTCTTACAGTCATGACACCGCTCTGACATACTTTTCCGTCACTCCAAACTTCCTCATGCAATGCCACAGCTCTTCTCTGGGCACCCTGTCATACGCTTTCTCCAGATCTACAAAGACACAATGCAATTCCTTCTGACCATCTCTGTACTTCTCTATCAGCATTCTTCAAGCGAACACTGCATCTGTCGTACTCTTTTTTTTTTTTTTTTTTTGGCATGAAGCCATACTGCTGCTCACAAATGTTCACTTCTGCTCTTAGTCTAGCTTCAACTACTCTTTCCCAGAGTTTCATTGTATGGCTCATCAACTTTATTCCTCTGTAGTTAGTACAACTCTGCAGATCTCCTTTGTTCTTAAAAATGGGCACGAGTTCACTTCGTCTCCATTCTTCAGGCATCTGTTCACCATCTAAGATCTTGTTGAATAACCCTGTCAGGAACACCACCGCACAATTATTTGATCCAGTTTAAAATATATGCAAGAGAGAAATTCTTTGAACTAATACAAAAAATGAATATCATTATGATATCTGAAAAATATGAGTTTTGGGAAAAAGGGCAACATAAAGTATTTTTAAAAATCTGTTAAATTTGGGATGTATAATGAAAAAAAAAACATACATAAATATGCTGACAAATACTCATTCGCTGTCATTCCTGAATTTATTCGGGAATTGGAAAGTGTGACGAAGAGCGCCATTCCCGAATTGTTTTTTTTTTTTCTTGCCAGGGGTGCTGATAAAGTGCTGGTCAGACCTCTGGCAATGTTTTTCCCTTCCAAGAGGGGGCAGCATTTGCCTTTTGTCCGTGTTAGCGCTTTGTTCTCGCTTCAGCTGTTGTTAAAGCACAATATAAATCAATATTTTGGACAGCCACCCTCGTTTCAAGCTCATAACCCCAGACCCATATAATTTAGGAATTAACTCTTTTTTTCTGATGATAGAAGATAGTCTAAGCTTTTGTACGTTGCATTGAATGATTATGTAGTCCTAAAACTCAATATTCTGTGAGTCCTGCAAGTTGAGTGAAAATGTCAAATACCCTGGCACCGGAGAGGACACATTTTTGCACATCGTTTGGCAGTGAATGAGTTAAAAATATATTTTTTAAATCTGCAAAAAAAAAATGAAGTGCCCAAATATAAGGAAAAACAAGCAAATATTAGAACGAACACCAAAAATATGACCCAAAGATTGCAGAATTCTAACAAAAATAGCCTAAAATATGATCACACACCAAAGTCAATAAAATGCTAGAAAAACTTACATTATATGTTATTCAAAATAATCCCACAATATAAAACATTTTAATAAATGTTAACAAAATAGACATGTTAGATAAAAAATTGATAAATATAAAAATTCCACAAATATTCCTAAATCAGCAAAAGTTGTCACACAATTTTTTAAAGAAAGAAAATACCCCATACACGATGCTCACAATATTGCCAAATAATCTTAAATCTTCTTCTTCTTTTCCTTTCGGCTTTTCCAAATAATCTCAAATACGGAATAAAAACGTCAAAAATACACAGATTGTCTGCAAAATCTAAAAATATGATTCGATCATTTCAAGAGATAGGAAAAACCCAGACAACATAATTGGTGATATCAGATATCGGGCAGTAGTTTATTTCTTCGTGAATAATTTGGGTTCAAGGCCTCAAGTGATGCAACGCGCTGTCAGGCTGTAATAGTAAGTAATAATAATAAAAATACATTTAAGGTCACTTTACAGTCACAGGATAAGTTTTTTAGTGGGTGAGCCGCGGCAGCCACGCGCGCCAGCGTTCACAAATGCTACTTTTTGCCACTTACCTCTTACCTCTCTTGCGGTGGAGGAATGTCCTGCCAGGTGAACATGTGTTGTCCGTGTATCCTGGTCTCTCGCCAGGGTAGGTCAACACACCCACGCCCCTCCCCCATCCTCCCCTTCACCCTTCATTTTGTCTTATTCCACGCTTAAATATTGAGGACGGGAAGGACTGAACTGCCATTCTGCAAAATATACGCAAATATTTGACACAAATGAATTGATATTTAAGAAAAAAAATCTGCAAAAGTATGAGTTGGAAAATTGGCAACAAATACACAAAGATTACTAAACAAAAATGTGTTATAATTATGGGAAAAATCCCACGTGAGCATCACTAAGTTTGTTTAATCAACAACCTTTCAGGGAATTGTCAGACAGCCTGTGGTATTCTTCTCATTTTAGACCCCCCTTATTTTCTTTAAATCTACAGCGTACAGCTTCATTAAAAAATAAAAAAACTTTGTTTTTTTTCCCCCCAGTGCTGCAATGTGATGCAATTAGTATTGGTTTTGCTGCAACACAGGCGAGAGGAGCAAATGTTCTCAAAAAATGTAATAGAGATTAATTTATTTTTGTTTATTAAACAAGCGCGCGCACACACACACACACACACACACACACAAAAGTGAAAAATGTACTTAGCGCTAATCTCCACAGTTGTTGTCACTGGTGAAGTTCACTTAACATTGGATTTGGCGGGCCTGTCTATCATGAGTAGACCCACATAAAAAGTCAAGTCTTTTCCAAAAAAACACACAGGAAGTTGGACTTTTTGTTTGACGTTACAATGTTAGCCATTTTCAAGTTGTCCTCACAGTGATGGACGAACAAATGCTCGAGGTTGGTTTGAATTCTGCCAAATTTGGACCATACAGACGGTTGGGGGTAAATTGCCCAAAAAAAATGTTCTGGTAGGTTGAGCATGCCGGCAAAGATTGATGACTTTTGGTTGGAGGATGGATGATATTTTGACCTCCAAAGATACTATAGTTTAGCAATGTGAAATTTTGGTTGCAGTGTGCATCATCAATTGACCCACCCCCAAAAAACAAACAAACTGTATTTTCTGGTGTATCAGGCGCACCCTGTCACGTTTTGCGAGGTGGTGATGGCGGGTTCGGATCCCAAAAAGCAGGCAGGAGGGAGCAGGAGGTTGTTTGACAAATTGTATTAAAATAAAGTCAGCAGGAACAAAATGTAAAACATCAAAATGATCTGAATGGAAAAAATACAAAGTAGCAAAAGAAGACCAAAAGTAAAAGCCCTCCAAGGTTAAACAAACACGTACACGATGCATGCTGCAACCAAGCAGCAAACAAACAATGAATCGGCACCGGATGATCGTGCCAGGTGTCCTTTTAAGTGTCATTGATTATAACGACCAGCACCTGCGAGGCTGCCGGCAGGGCTGACGTCGCTACCCGCTGGTCGCCAATCTGATCGGGACGACAAGCACCTATGCAGGTGCAGGCGGGGCCGACAGCGCCCCCCCGTTGGTCGCCAACCAGATCATGACACACCCCTAGTAAATGGTATATTGTTTAAACCTTTTCCACATATAAGGTGCACTGGACTAAAAGGCACACCTTCAATGAATGAAATATTTCCAAATATAATATATAAATACCGTATTTTCTACACTATAAGGCACACCTAAAAGATTTTTTTTTTAAAAGCTGACCATGCGCTTCATAATCCGGTGCGCGTTATGCATGGAAAATGTTTTAAAATATGTCATTCATTGAAGGTGCCCCTTATAATGCCTTATGTACGGAAAATATTTTTATATACAGTGATACCTTGGTTTACGAACTTAATTGGTTCCCAGACAGAGTGTGTAAGGCGAAAAGTGTGTATCCCAAAAATTAATTTCCGATAGGAAACCATTAAAATGAGAATAATCCGTTCCCAGGTCCCATAAAACATAATTTTCTACTTTCTGATTTTCTAAGCCTTAAAACAACACAAAATATGCCCTATTTTATGTATAATAAAGGTGCTATGGTATTATAATTAAAGAAATAATCTGTACTATATAATAAAGTTGTTTTATTTACCTTTGTGATGGTCGTTGATGGCTTGATGGAATGGAATGGCCAGTTTCCTCAGCATTAAAGGACAACCGACGCCACCGGACAAGTTGTGTCCATAATTTATAAAGTGTCTTCAAATGACTTCTACTGAGCGTATTTTACAAAGATTTCGCCGCATATAGCTATATTTTACGTTTTAAGACTTGCGCTGAATATTCCGGAAGTCTTGTTTTTGAGATGGTAACGAGTCCTCACGTCACGTCACTGAAGGAATGCCTCTGACGGAGAAATGCATCACCTCAATGCATTTTGTGGTACTTTGTTTGGTCTGAAAACTTCGTGTTGATCCGTGTTGATGGCGAAATTAGAAGGAAAACACAAACAACGTGATGGTGAATCCTTGTGTGTTGCCACCGAGCATGTATTTGATATGTGCTGACAAAAATTGTAAGGACTTAATCAGCCCGTTTCCACTGAGCTTTGTCACCATCTTCTGCCTCTTTTCGGTGCTACACCCCCCCCCCTTCCCCAGATACCTCAAAATGACAGGGAATAACTTCTATAATCGATTGCAAACATATATGCTTTCCTCTTCAGAACTATTTGAATCATATTCATAACTGGATGAGTAACAAGAAAGCATCTTCTCCGAGTCTGAAGCCATTGTTTTGATTCTCGAGCAAGGCAAGACGTCTTGGCGTGACACCACGAACAAGGGGGCGGGACCTTCTGAAACTGTCCACTTTCGGTTTCAATTTTTTGCAGTTTCAGCACACTTTAAGTCATTTTTGTGTTTTGCATTTGACTAAAAATATCATCATGTGTGTTTAGGGTATTTTAGATGCTATAATACAGGGGTGTCAAAGTCATTTTTTGCCACGGGCCACATTGTAGTTATGGTTTCCTCTCGAGGGCCGTTATGAATTTGGGGAACCCATTAGAATGTTTAAATCCCTTCAAATATTACATATAGAGCACACAGCAAATTAATGAATAACTCGTTTTCAAATCTGAAGTCAAGAATAATGACTTTTGTTGTGGTTGTCATCCAAAAATATGAAATTTTGGCTCAGATTTTAGCAATCATCATGGAATTTAACAAGTTTGATTTGCTTTCGCGGGCCGAAAAAAATGATGTGGCGGGCCGGATTTGGCCCGCGGGCCTTGACTTTGACGCATGTGCTATAAAACGTTTTTCTGGTGTCAGTTAGGAAAGAAAAAAGTGATGTCGGTTGTCCTTTAAACATTTGATGAGGAACGTAACCTTCTTCTTTCACCATCTTGAGGAATGATCCCTTGTAGGTGATTTCTCTGTGATAATTTTATCTAGTTCCTCATCAATTGTGTTCTGTTTAGCTGGGTTTTTGGATCAAGTGTACAGATGGCTTGTGCGGGTTGTTTGTGGAGCCTGATTGATGGGATATTTTAACCTTGCAGTCTACACTGCCTTTGAACTATCAAAGTTGAAACTCTCTCACTGCCGTCTGCCTGTCTCTTTAATGTTTAAACCACCTCCCCTCACTGCTGCGTTCTTGACCAATCACATGGCTTTAACCGAAGACTGGGGTCAGAGAATAGAGGACAAAAAAAGTCGGCAGCCATTTTCTTTTTCGACAACGGCTTCACTCTCTTATCTGTAAGCCCCAAATATGACAGAAGTGTAGCAAAAAATACATAAAGTAAATTGAAAGTAGCCATGCTGTAAAGACACTGTAGTCTGAATTACCTCCATATTCTTTCAACTGCTACCAAAACTGAAGTGGATGTAGTATGAATGTAAATGTACATTTCAACCTTCATTTTGGGTCCAAATTGCTTCTGTGTGCTGATTCGTCATCTGACATCCAATTTTAAATGCTTCAATTCCCGGATTGACTGGAACAATAACGGACACCGGATCTCCCCACTCGCACACTTGAGTGGACAGCCGCCAGGCCTTCACTCCCCGTCCGAAAGGTCAGCGTTGCCGGACTCTACCGGATCATTTACACTGTGATGGTCTTATAGTGTCGTCATTCCTGATCTTTTCATACACTCGACATCCGTCCACGGCATGTTGCATAAACATTCATGGAAATTAAAAAGGAGTTGAAAAAAAACGGTAATCCCTACTCGGTTGTCGATTTTTGGCTAAAAATAATCAGCAGAGAGCGCTAAATTTATCTGCTGTGCAATTGCTCTAAATACACCGCTTCCGAGCCAGGGTGGAAATGACCGACCTGGCTTTGGCTGTTCCGAGTACCTGCAGATGAGCAAATGAAAAACACGGAATGGCGACGACATTTGTTTTCATCGGGGATTACAAAATCTGCCAGAATCTGGCCGACTCATAACATATTAATATCCGGGAATCTGTGCCCGCCGACGCTTTTATTTCTTTCGACAAGCACAGGCGAGTCTGAGCCAAAAAGCTTGGATCCACCAGCTGCGGAGTCTCATGTAGGCTAAAGGCAATTTAGAGCGCAATTTGCGGGATTATCCTCAAATTAAGGGGGAAGGAAATGGCCGCGCTCAGAGTTGCTGTGCCACACACACACACACAAAAAAAAAAAAAAAAAACAGAGGGGCCGGCTTGACCTTGACTGGGTCACGGTGTCAAAATCCACTTAGATTCCATTTGAATCCGTTTAGTTCAGCTTCTGGTAACCTTCAGCCATGCTGACTTTTGATTGGAAATTGCTTTAAGATGCTTGCGCTTGGTTGTCAATTACGCTTGTGGGAGCTTTTGGCACAAGATTGAAGCGGAGAAGAAGAAATGTGACAATGAAGAGTTTGAGTTTGGAAGTGACTCTCGAGTCAAAGTCACAAACTTTGCAGCGTTTTGATGAACCCTTTCAGCGACAGCGGCTACTACAGTGGACATTTTATCACGATATCGGGTTCCAGGAAGGATGATAAACTCATTTTTTACTCATTCACTGCCTGTCGTGTAAAAATATGTCCGCTCCATTGCCAGGGTTTTTGTCATAATAATAATAATAATAATAATAATAATAATAATAATAAATTTCTAAGCGGCTTTCAAAACTCTCAAGGTTACTTGAGAGCAGTGGTTCTGAACCTGTGGGGAATAGAGCCTTCCCCACAGGTTCAGAACCACTGCTTTACAGTCACAGGCTAAGTTTTTTTCTGTGGGTGAGCAGCAGCAGCCACACGCGCCAGCGCTCACTCAACCCGGAATTAACTCAAATAGATAGCAAGCTAGCTAGCGAATAGATAGCTGATAACTAGCGAATTCATTGTCACATGGACCCACAGATTATTGAGTTTTGGGACTACATAAACATTCAATGCCGCGTAAGGAACCTTAAACTCTGTTTTTTCAACAAAAAAGAACCAATTCCTAAAATTATATTGATCATGAGTTATATGAGCTTGAAATGAGGACAGCTCTTCAAAATACAATGCAATACATACGTTTTGGTTTATAAGCTTGACCAAAACAAACATGCGAATCAAACTTCTGAAAATGGAGGACACTGATTCGCTGTGGCGACCCCGAAAGGGAAAAGCCGAAAGGAACAGAAGAAGAAGATGCGATTTAACACCAGCTGAAGTTGGAACAAAGTGCTAACATGGAAAAAAAGGAAATGCTGGCCCCTTGTGGAAGGGAAAATATTGCCAGAGGTTTGACCAGTGCTTTATCAGCACTCAAGCAATAAAAAAACTGAACTAATTTGGGAATGGCACTCTACGTCATATTTTCAATTCCCGAATAAATTTGTGAATGGCAGGGAATGTGTTGAGTTTATAACTCGAAGAAATCCACTCAACTCTCTTGGGACACTCCAACTGTCCGAAAAGTGTCATAAAACGCCGCTTCTTACTCTGAAAGTTAGAAATATGTTGTTGCCTAAGGAATGGAAGAAGTCTGGATGTGTTTGAGGGAATAACAGGTGGAAATAGTTTGTTTCATTTTAGTCAGATGGCTTTCTTAAAAGTAAATCACTGTGTTGTATTTATTCATGCGTAAAGAGCCGGTTGCTCTGTAAAACTGGCTTCAGAGGTTAAAAAAAAAAAAAAGAATAAAGTTTCTTAGAAGAAAAAGAATAAAAATTTCTGCCTATTTCACTGAGATTATGTAACCTGTCTTTTGCCTTTAGTTGACTATCGAAGCCCTTTTGTATGGTTAAAACGTGAATTCCTGAGACATATTTATTGTGTGTGTGTGTGTGTGTGTGTGTGTGTGTGTGTGTGTGTGTGTGTGTGTGTGTGTACGCGTGTGTTTGTGTGTGTGTATGTGTGTGTTTGTGTGTACAGCGTTACTTTGGAAATGTGTTGGTCCTCCAAGAAATTTCTTAACTCGAAAATGTTTGTATGTCAAGATGCACTTTCCATGTAAATGCCCCAATTCGTTCCACGCTTCCCCAAAATTCAAACATAAATGTTTTGTAAAGTATAAAAATGCATCAAAATATGGACCAAAAATATTTACAATTACGTAATCGCACAATAAAGGTGATTGGTGCATAATGTTAAAAAAACTGAATAAAGCATAAAAATGATCTCATTTTGCCTCAACGCAACTATAAGTATGCTGCGTTCAGGAAACGACCCAAACTGTGCTTTTAACTTTCGTATCTGGTAATGGCTTTTGCTAGGCTATATACTGTAGTAACCACTATTCTTGAAAGTGTTTGTGCTACTCAGCGGAACTGGTTTCAGCGAGTGAATATTAAAAAAAAATACTGGTGGACATCGATCTGGATGTTGGATCTTGCATTGAGGCTCCTCGGCTGAGCCAGCAAGAGAATGTGAAAACGGAAGGAGGTCATGTGACAGCAGTGTTACCAAATAAACAAGTGTCGAACACCCCAAAAAAAAGTTCTGGCGAGCAAAGCCAAAATAAAATTCGAATTTAGCCTCAGCGAGACTCAACAGGATTGCCATTGGCATCGTGAGCAACCTCCAGATCTTCAATTGCGTCTTCTTCTTCCCGAGCTGCAACGAGCGCTGCTGTCAAAAAGCGTTGGCAGCGACTCCAACAAAAAACATTTCTGGCAAAGACGACTCACAGCTCGTATTCCGCTTTGGAGCAAAAAGCTCTTTGATTACAAACCACGGAGGCCGGGAAATGAGTCTCTTCCAAGGCACCTTCCTTAAAACCGACGCATGGCATTTTGGAGATTCAATGTTTTTCTTCTGAGCCTGCTACTTCCTGTTTTTGTGTGTGAGGGGGGTGTTGCGGGAGGAGGGGGTGAGTTCAGCATCGTACTCGCAACTTCTTCCTTCATCAACTCTATTGAGTAGTTCACAACTCAAACCACACGCTAGCCCTACACCTTCCAGCATTTAGCCTTGACCAGCCGTCAGCCAAATTGAATTGAGTCTGATCCGCGACGGTCCCATTGATTTTGTTTGAGCATGGTCATTAATTTTTTAAGGCAAACTATGATACATCTCTCTTTGAAGGATTTAACACAGACTCGAAACAAATGTTGCTCATTCTCTCGATCGGGCAGAATCTTCACATCTTCAAAATGGCCACTTTCGCGATTGACCTACAGTACAATACACCTTATTTACAACACTGTTTTCAGAGACAATATATTTTAAAAAGGTTGGTGGACCACTGCTTCAACACACGCACACACACACACATTGTGTGGACACAAACAATTAAAAGGTCCTGGAAGTGCTAAAAAATATTAGTGCTTGACCATGTGTCGATTTTCTCAAATGCCGATTTTTTTTTTTCCCCACCTTTTCAAACTGACAAAAGGCAAAGTGGCACTCAGTCAATGGGGGGCAGAGAAGGGAAGGGAGAGGGAGAGAAAGAGGGAGACGAAGAGAGGGCGAGACAAAAAGAGCGAACAGAAATGTGCGGAGAGAGAGGGGGGGAGGAGAGAGAGAGTGAGAGAGCAAATGAGAGAGAGGGGGAGAGGGAGAGAGAGAGAAGGGAGTAAGGGAGAGAGCATGATAAAGGGAGAGGTAGCAAGAAAGAGACAGAGGGAGGGTGAATGCTTGTTTGGTGTCAGCATGGCAGGCATTAGATAACATTTTATTTGATGCTGTTCAATGGCTGACTCGTCCTCACCTCTCGCCCAAACCTCTACAACCCACACATCCGCACACAAGCAAAGACAACGCGCACACACACACACACCCGCCCACACGCGCACACAACCACACACACAAAATCTCTGGAGGATTCTGGCACTTGTTTATGTTATTGAACTGGTTATCGCATTACAGCTGCAACTCCAAAGTCGTCCCTCTTCCGCCGGGAAGACACAGACACCAAAGTGTATTTTCGTGTATTGCTCGCACATTGCCATCATGCAACCACGAGCAAAGTGTGCGCAGGAATGTGCACTTCCTAGCGCTATTGTTGTCTCAGCAAAGGAGTGAGCTTTGATAACGACCATGTGTAACCGCGCTGCTGTTTCTTGACTCAACGGCAAATGTACGGCGATGACCGTGAGCTCGGATGCTTTGATGGAAACACACAGCAACCCTAAAGGCGTACGACGCTGCAGACTGGCCACGTGTCAGAAACCGATAGAGAATGTTGTGAAAGACCCGAAAAGTTCTATTTGAATACAAGTGGTGTTGGTGCTGCTCTTTCGGTTAGCAAGGGGCTCACCCAATGCTAGCTAGCAATGGGCGACCTTATTTCGATGTTATCAGGTACTTGTGATGGAGGCCGGGTCAGGAAATAAATGGTCATTGTTTATGCACACACACTCCCATTATGACACAATTTTAGGTGTATATGTTCTCAAGGGTTATATTCATGCTTGTCGTGCATTATTCATTGTTTTTTACCAAACGTATCAAACCTCTAAAGATGGAGGACCCTGATTTGCTGTGGCGACCCCTTGAAGGGAAAAGCCGAAAGGAAAAGAAGAAGATATTTGCTCAATGAAAATGGATGGATTTCATGTATAAATACTTTATATAAGTTATTTGTTTGGTTCCTTAAGGCTTACAAATTACTTTTTTTAACAAGACAGTATTACAGCGATACCTCATCTCATGAACTTAATTGGTTCCCAGAAAGTGTGTGTAATGCGAAAAGCTCTTCATCTGAACATTTATTCCCCATAAGAAACCATTAATATGAGAATAATCTGTTCCCATGTCCCCATTAAACAAAATGTTCTACGAAATACGCCTTAAAACTACACAAAATATACCTTATTTTATGTATAATAAATGTGCTATTGTGTTGTAATTAAAGAAATAAACTGTACTGTATATCCATCCATCCATCCATCTTCTGCCGCTTATCCGGGGTCGAGTCGCGGGGGCAGCAGCTTCAGTAGGGAAGACCCAGACTTCCCTCTCACCACAAAGCCACTTCTTCTAGCTCGTCCTGGCAGATCCCGAGGCGTTCCCAGGCCAGCTGGGAGACATAGTCTCTCCAGCGTGTCCTGGGTCGTCCCCGGGTTCTCCTGCCGGTGGGGCATGCTCGGAACACCTCACCAGGGAGGCGTCCTTGGGGCATCCTAATCAGATGCCTGAGCCACCTCCTCTGGCTCCTCTCTATGTGGAGGAGAAGCGGCTTGATTTTGAGCCCCTCCCGGATGACCGAGCTTCTCACCTTATCTCTAAGGGAGAGCCCAGACACCCTACGGAGAAAGCTCATTTCGGCCGCTTGCATCCGGGATCTCGTTCTTTCGGACACAACCCATAGCTTGTGACCATAGATGAGGGTTGGGATGTAGATCGACCGGTAGATTGAGAGCTTTGCTTTTTGGCTCAGCTCCTTCTTCACCACGCCAAATCGGTACAAAGTCTGCGTCACAGCAGACGCCGCACCGATCCGCCTGTCGACCTCTCGCTCCCTTACACCCTCATTCATGAACAAGACTCCCAGATACTTAAAGTCCTCCACTTGAGGCAAAATCTCCTCCCCGACCCGGAGGTGGCACCCCACCCTTTTCCGACTGAGAACCATTGTCTCAGATTTGGAAGTGCTGATTCTCCTCCCAGCCGCTTTACATTTGGCTGCGAAACGCTCGAGAGAGAGTTGGAGATCTCCACTTGAAGGCCCTAACAAGACCACATCATCTGCAAAAAGCAGAGATGCTATACTGAGGCCACCAAAACGGAAACCTTTAACGCTTCCGCTGCACCTAGAAATTCTGTCCATAAAGGCTATGAACAGAATCGGTGACAAAAGTCAGCCTTGGCGGAGCCCTACCCTCACTGGAAACTATTCCGACTTATTGCCGGCAATGCGAACCAGACTCTGACATCGGTCGTATAGGGACCGAACGGCCCGTATCAGGCGCTCCTCTACCCCATACTCCCGAAGCACCCTCCACAGAACTCCACGAGGGATACAGCCAAACGCTTTCTCAAAGTCCACAAAGCACATGTCGAATTCCCATGCACCCTCGAGGACCCTGCTAAGGGGGTAGAGCTGGTCCACTGTTCCGCGGCCGGGACGAAAACCACATTGTTCCTCCTCAATCTGAGGCTCAACTTTTCGGTGGACCCGCCCCTCAAGAACTCCTGAATAGACCTTTCCAGGGAGGCTGAGGAGTGTGATCCCTCTGTAGTTGGAACACTCGCTCCTTTTCAAAAAGGGGGACCACCACCCCGGTCTGCTAATACAGAGGCATTCTTCCTGATGACCACGCAGTGTTGCAGAGGCGTGTCAGCCAAGACAGCCCCACGACATCCAGAGCCTTTAGGGACTCCGGGCGGATCTCATCCACCCCCGGGGCCTTGCCACCGAGGAGCTTTTTAACCACCTCGGTGACTTTAGTCACAAGGATCGGAGGGCCCACCTCGGAGTCCCCAGACACTGCTTCCTCCAAGGAAGGCGTGTTGGTGGAGTTGAGGAGGTCTTCGAAGTACTCTGCCCACCGGTTCACGACGTCTTGAGTCATGGTCAGCAGCGTCCCATCCTCACTGTACACAGTGTTAGTGGTGCACTGCTTTCCCCTCCTGAGACGCCGGATGATGGACCAGAATTTCCTCGAAGCGGTCCGGACGTCGGCTTCCATGGCCTCACCGAACTCTTCCCATGCCCGTGTTTTTGCCTCGGCGACTACCGAGGCTGCAATCTGCTTGGCTAATCGATACTTGTCAGCTGTCTCGGGGGTCCCACAGGCCATATAGGCCCGATAGGACTTCTTCAGCTTCACGGCGTCCCTTACTACTGCTGTCCACCAGCGAGTACGGGGGTTGCCGCCACGACAGGCACCAACCACCTTACGGCCACAACTCCGATTTGCCGCCTCAGCAAGGTAGGTACGGAACATGGTCCATTCGGACTCAATGACCCCCACCTCCCCCGGCCGGGATAGGTGTAAAGTTTTGCCGTTACCTTTGTTATGGTCGTTGATGTAGTTGCCTCTTGATGATATCCGAGTGAAGTTGCCGTGCTTTCTCGGCAATAACACCCTCTCTTACACTGTCCCCTGCTAGCTGCTTTCGTTAGTCCAAATCAACAGAAGTTTTCCAACCTCTTCTATTGCCTGAGACCGTTGCTTCGACAACACAGAAACACCCTTAGCCACAGACGCACTCTTCATAGCTTTCTTGTTCTTAAGGATGGAAGCAATGGTCAACTTAGCGTACTGGTACTGTGATGCTAAGTCACACAAACGCACACCTCGTTCGTGTTTTTCGATGATATCCTTCTTCTGCTCGACCGTAATTTTGTTTAGTGTCTTCTTTGGCTTAACACTAGCCTGTGGTGGGGTCTTTTTCGGTCCTATAATAATATATGTACTACACTCAATAACAAAAAGAAAGGGGATAATGAAAACTAGTATGCCAGCCACTGTGGCGCTGTTCGACCGTGCGGTTTGGTGTTCTTCCGCCGAAAACTAGTTCGTCAGCCGAGAAAAGTCCGGGAGCTGAAGCGTTCGTATGCGGAGGTATCACTGCATTTAACTTTTTTTTTTTTTCTGTGTGTGTGTGTGTGTGTGTGTGTGTGTGTGTGTGTTTGTTCGCCCGTATGTCACAGGTTCATGATCTCAGAACGCAGACTGTATCACTCATGTTGTCGTTGCCATGGCGACAAGACATTGGCGTCAGTGAGTTCTCACTCCCCATTCATCCAGTTCGCAGCCATATCGTTGCACAGGACGCTCACGAATACCAAAACGGCGAACATATCAGCAGTTCAGCGATTGGGTGGGGGGCAAACCCGTTTGAGGGGTTTTTAAAAGTCGAAACCCCCAAGCACCCCCTGACTTTTTTTGCGTCTTATAACCGTTTCAATTCAGAATAACTCAAAACAGGAAGTAGGATGAATAAATGAGCAAACGTTACTTGGACTGTCTCAAGTTACATTTTTAAAAGCAACAAGCCATTTCTTCAGTCAAATAGTCCAAAAAATTTTAATGCTTTGGACGCATACATAATTAAAATGAACCTTTGAAAAGACCCCCATCAATAACGTTCGTTTTTACATATTAAGAGTCATGAAAGTGTTAACGCCTTCAGCGTTTGTCGGGTTTCATTTCAACAAATGAAATGAATAAATCAATCGCTAAATAATATTAGCTTTGAAAGAAACACAAAATTCATTATTTTGAATAAATATCATAATAGGAATGAATCATTTAGCATTGTAATTAGAGAAAATCGTATCATTTAGTATAATGTCATAATATTAGTAAATCACTGAGCAAGACTGAGTCTTACAGTCGAAATCAGATATTTTTTTGAGTTATTTTTATGTAGAACCCAGCATCCCTGCTTTTCAGCATTTGGTATTTATTATGAATTTAATTCTGTATTATATTTTCCTCCACATATTCTCAAAAAATGTCATTTACATTTTAAAATTTAAATGTATTTATATTGACCGTATTTTCTGGAATATAAGACGCACCTTCAACAAATGACATATTTAAAAATATCTTCCATACATAAGGTGCACCGGATTATGAGGCGCATGGTCATCTTTTGAAAAAAAAAAAAAATCTTTTAGGTGCACCTTATAGTGCAGGAAATACGGTATTTATTTTTTTCCGACTTTTTCAGCTCTTTCCTCACTGGGTGTCATCCCACCTGAATTTACCTTTGGCCCATTGTTATTTGCTTTGCTCATCAAGGAACGCTTCATTTAAATTTGGACCTGTGGGATTATAACTTTAGCGTCCTATACGTACAGTACATAGAGTACGTGTCATTATCCCTCTACTAGGTTGTCTCGGTGTCGTCATTGTTTCAGATTCAAGTGATGACCGATTAACATGATGGCTTCTTCTGCTGCTGCTGATAATGCTTCTACCTCTTCCACTGAAGCAAAGAAGCTTATAGCTTTTAGCCTTTAGCTTGGCTCACCGCTAGCATCTGTCGCTACACACACACACACACACACACACACACACACACACACACACACACACACACACACACACACACACACACACACACACACACACAAGGAATTAGGCCTCTCAGACACATGCTTGAGGGTTATAAAGGCTTGTTTTCATGCCCAGAGAGGAGGTGGTTGATACGGCGTTTCACCCAAGACAATTCATCCGTAGTCACAACAGGTGTTTGTGCGCGTGTGTGTGTTTACGCTGGTGTGGAAGTATGATCTCTACAAAGGGGGAGGGGGGATGGAACAGAGGACAGAGGACTTATGAAGGGTCCCCTCTGACCCACCTGTAGCCTGTCAGCTGTTGTAAGCCTGTTAAAACGTCAGCTGTTTCTGAGCAGGACTGTGTGTGCGTTAGTGCGTGTGCATGTCTGCGCGTGCGCATGTGCGTGTGTGTGTATTGGGGTTGGGGGGTGGACTGGGTGGTCAGTTGTTAAGTTGTTCCGCCAGCGTTTTGCATCCTTAGGACGCCATGTTGGAAGTTGGATAGGCCATCTTAATTTGTTAAATAAATAAATAATCTCTAGGTCCTTTTCCCTCAATATTGCAACCGCAATTTAATATGACATTTTGAAATTATGATGTTGAACAAAAAGAATCATGAAATGGTTTTCCATTCCAGTCAAGAATATCCGATTTAATGTGTACATATTTTTTCCAATGTAGGTTAGGCTAATAACAAAATAATGGCGAATATATGTATAATAATAATATATAAAAAATAAAAAAAATAATAATACAGAAGTTGTTTATTTCTGGACTTCAGATTGAGTTTTTTAACTCATTCACTGCCAGACATGTGCAAAAATGTGTTGACTCCAGTGCCAGGTCTGTGTAAGCTCTCAGTCGTACAGCAGTGGTCCATCGATGAAAAGGTTTCTTCAGCCGTCATCTGTACTTCTTTGAAGGTGTCGGACGTTTTGCTTCTTATCCAAGAAACTTCGTCAGCAAACAAAGTCTTACTGGTAGTTTAGGCCCTATATATATATATATATCCTACTGTCCAGACATGGCGGTGCTGGACTCTGCTATGATAGGTCCCTGCTCTCAGATTGGGGGCAGCAGAGGACTACTCCCTGCAGCTGCTCCACTGATAGTTCGTGTCGTTCTGACTAACGACTGGCCTTATTGCCCCACTTCGACCGGAATCACCTCATCCGTATTACTAATCCTATGTTGCCTAAGCAGGTATGAACGATCCAAATTGAACCTCACTCCACCAAACCGGTTTAATGAAGGATTTAGTTGTTTTTAGTTATTAAAATCGCTTCTTTTACTCCCCTTTCAACCCATCTATGTTCTTTCGCTAAGATTTTAACGTCATGTCGTCAAATGAGTGGTTCTAGCGTTTAGATGCATATGTACTTCCGATTGAGGCCCACTAGTATTAGTAACATATCTAAACCAGTGTCTAGGTTTCGTCCCCGGGAAGGTTGTGAGGGCCTGTTTCTCCATCTCTTCCATGTAAAGATTAGCCACTATGGGTGAAACTGGTGAGCCCATAGCACAACCATAAATTTGTTTGTAAAATTTCTCCCTAAATTGAAAATACATAGTATTAAGGCAGATTTTCAATAATTGGCAGATGTGGTCCGGTTTAAGTTTGGTTCTTTCATGCAGAGAAACTTCGGCCAGCAGTCTCGTCCTCACCACTGAGACTGCTGCTGGGGTTGGGACAGATGTAAAGAGACAAGTCACATCGTATGATGCCAAAGTTTCCTCAGGTTCCAATATGAGGTCTTTGATCCTCTCTACAAACCCTGTGGTGTTCTCTACGTGATATTCTGTGTTACGAACCAACGGAGCTGAGATAGTTTTTAAATATTTGGCTACATTGTATGTAGAGGAGTCAATGCTACAAACAATGGGTCTGAGGGGGAACCCTTCTTTATGTATGTTTGGCAGGCCATAGATGCATTTTGTGTTTGGGAGCCTTTTACTGAGTGAGTTGCATGTTCTGTAGTCACAAGCCATAAGTTTTTTTGTGCCGGTCTCAAGCCCGGATAAATACAGAGGGTTGAGTCAGGAAGGGCATCCGACGTAAAAGCTTGGCCAAAACAAACATGCGAATCAAACCTCTGAAGATGGAGGACACTGATCCGCTGTGGTGACCCCTTGAAGGGAAAAGCTGAAAGGAAAAGAAGAAGAAGATGCATGCCGTGGCCTCCCCTGGGTATAATCTAAAATACATCTGTTTGTCTAGGTGTTTTACTTTCTCTAAATTTTGGAGACAGTCTATCATTTCTTTCTTGTATCTATTGGAAGGGTCCCTTTTTAGTTGCTCATAAGTGGAAGAATCACTGATTAAGAGAGCAGGGACCTATCATAGCAGAGTCCGTCACCAGCAGGGATATATATAGGACATAAACTACCAGTAAGACTCCAGTGCCAGGGTCTTTGTCATTGTCACTTCAATTCCAGGACCTACAGAATACTGAGTTTTAGGACTACATAAACAATAAATGCAGCGTAAAAAAACCTTAGACTCTCTTCTTTCATCAGAAAAAGAGAGTTAATTCCTAAATTGCATGAGTCTGGAGTTATATGAGCTTGAAATGAGGGCGGCTGTTCAAAATACAATGCAATACATACATATTGGTATATATGGTGCTTTAACAACATATTAAACTGGAACAAAGCGCTAACAACGGGAAAAGAGAAATGCTGCCCCTTGTGGAAAGGAAAAAAACATTGCCAGAGGCCATGGCCAGCACCCAAACAAGAAAAAAACTAATTCGGGAATGGCACTCTAAGTCAGGGGTCCCCAAACCTTTTCCCGTTATGGCCACATAACTTTTCCCTTCTATGATGGGGGGGGCGGTGTCAGTTTGTAACAGAAAAAGTGTGACGATCGTAGGGCAGCTTAAAAAAATTGTTTTCCAGAAAGCCACACATAACCAAATAACCCTTTCCAGGTTCTTTACAGAAAAAAGTCAGGAAACAAATAATAACACTATTAATGAAATAAATAATAACTTAATAACCCTCTCTGAGTTCTTCATAGAAAAAAAAAATCGGGAAATAAAGAACACTATTTATGAAATGAATAATAACTTAAGTTATTATTTTTTAAGTACTTGGGGTCAACTGTCCAGAGCAATGGAGAGTGTGGAAAAGAGGCGAAGAAGTGTGTCCAGGCAGCCTGGAGCGGCTGGAGAAAAATGTCAGGTGTGATGTGTGATAGAAGGGTTTCAGCTAGGATGAAAGGAAAAGTGTGTAAAACAGTGGTGAGACCAGCCATGATGTTTGGACTGGAGACAGTGCCACTGAAGAAAAGACAGGAAGCAGAGCTGGAGGTAGCAGAGCTGTAGATGTTGAGGTTTTCTTTGGGAGTGACCAGGTTGGATAGAATCAGGAATGAGTACATTAGAGGGACAACTCATATTAGAGGCTTTGCAGAGAAAGTCAGAGAGGCCAGACTGAGATGGTTTGGACATGTCCAGAGGAGAGAGAGTGACTATATCGGGAGAAGGATGCTGAGCCTTGAACTGCCAGGCAGGAGACCGAAAGGAAGACCGAAGGGGAGGTTTATGGATGTGATCAAAGAGGATATGAAGGTAGCTGGTGTGAGAGAAGAGGATGCACAAAACCGGGATAGATGGAGGACATTGATACGCGGTGGCGACCTCTGCGGGGAAAAGCTGAAAGGAAAAGAAGAAGATGAAATAAATAATAACCAAATAACTCTCTGTGTTCTTCCTAGAAAAAAAGCCATGGAACATTAACTTTCTGTTGTGCCATGCACAATCTTAACAGATAAAAGTTCAGCTCAGTTGTCAGAGCAGAATCTCTCTGACACATATGGGCAGTCTCTTAAAGTTCTTGTGTTCCTTCCTTATAATCCTTTTTGTAGGTTCCAGTAGGCTTGTAGACACCGCTATTTGCAGCTCTCATCAACTTCTCCGTGAAAACCACAAAGGAAGCAATTTGAGAAAGTGAACTAAGTGATACAGCACCTACACAGCACAATACATTTCACTACCAGTATGGCTGTAGAGATGGATTTTATTCCAGTAGATTTTATTATGATTATATTTGTTTATGCTCAGAATGACTCATTCAAGTCAGAAAAGTGAGCTTACCTATGTATGTTCATCAGTGTGAACTGTGGGTCTGCATCTGGCTGGTGAGAAATTGAATATCAGGTTCCATTCTCGTTACAGCCAGTCTCAAGCACTGATGCAAATGTTCTTCTGTCAATCTTGATCTCATCGGAGATTTCAGCAGTTTCATGCGAGAAAAGCTTTTCTCGCAGATATACGTGCTGCCAAAAACTGTGGACATTTTCATTGCATGTTTTTTGATGTTTGGCTATGTGTCGTTTGGGAGGGCGGCATAGAAGTAAATGAGACTGTTGGGCTTGAATGCGTCTTTCAGAACATCACAGTTCTGTAACTCAGGTCCAACTTCTTCATGGTTTGGTACACTTGGTCAAAAATGTCCTCTCCTGTGGTAGTCCCTTTGATACTTTGGAGGGCTGGCAGCTCCTCGCATAGCTCAAAGTTAACGCTAACTCCACGAATAAAAATGAGCAGTTGCGCTGTGTCTTGCACGCCCGTGCTCTCATCCAGTGCTAATGAAAAAAAGTCAAATTCTTTCGTCTTATGCTACAGCTGGGCATTATATGCATCTTTCTTCTCGGGACACAACTCCGCGACAGCATCCATACATTTCTTAACAAACTCTCCGTCCGTGAAAGGCTTACCGCTGCTTGCTATCAGCTTAGCAACCCGAAAGCTGGCCCGAACGGATGCCTTCTTCAGCTGAGCTCGGCGTACAAATGTATTCTGCTGAGATAGTAGTCCACTTTTCGCTCTGAGAGTTTGTCTGCTCGTATTTGGCCTTGCAAGCTATCGTACTTGTCTTTTGATGGGATTCATCGTGTCGGCGAAGATTGTATTCTTTGGATACCGCCACCGCCTCTTGACAGATGAGACAAACAGCCTTTTCCTTGCATTGAACATAAAAATAATCGTTTGTCCACTGCAGGTTAAATACCCTACATTCTGAATCAATTTTTCTCTTACATAACCTTTTCGCCATTATTCAGTTCTCTCTTTGACAGGAAGGTTTACAAGAGAAAACGGGTCTGGGGCCAAATAGAGCGCCAAACTGAGTGCACCTGAATGTACCACCGGACTCCCCTCCACTTCCTCATACGTTCTTGTTTCGCGTCGCATTGTGACATACTCCTTTGGCGTTCTATTGTGAACAGTCGTGTTTGTATTGTTCAATCCCGATTATAAACAACATACAGTGAGACCTCAACTTACGAACTTAATTGGTTCCCAGACAGAGTGTGTAAGGCGAAAAGTGTGTATCTCAAAAAAAAATAATCCATAGGAAACCATTAAAATGGGAATCATCCGTTCCCGGGTTTCCGTAAAATATACTTTTCAACTAAATAAGCCTTAAAACTACACACAACATACCTTATTCTATGTATAATAAATGTGCTATTGTATTGTAATGAAAGAAATACACTGCATTGTATCATAAAGTCACAAAGACAGGCACATTACATGAGGACTGTAATTGAAGAAATAAACTGTGCTGTAAAATAAAGTTTTATTTACTTTTTTGATGGTCGTTGATGGCTTATGGAAGGAGAGTCACCTTCCATAAGGACTGTTGGTAACTTAACCTCTGGTGCTGTTCGGTCGTGTGCTTCCGCCGAAGATCACTCCGCCAGCCGTGGTGGGTGTGTATTATGAAAATAGTGCTTATTATAAGGTTTAATTTTCATAAATTTGACGTTTGTAAGACGAAAAGTTTGTAAGATAAGGTGTTTGTAAGTTGAGGTCTCACTGTACATTGATTACATTGATTAAAATAGGAACAGATAATGATCGAAAACCGACCTTTGACTTGCTAAAGGATTTTTTATTTTTCTGGAGGCCAAATAGGAAAAAACTCTGATAGCATCTCTGGTATTGCTCAGGGGGCCGGGCCAAATGTCCTGACAGGCCTCATACGGCCCGTGGGCCATAGTTTGGTGATCACTGCTCTAAGTCGTATTTTCCCGAATAAATTTGTGAATGGCAGTGAATTTACAGTTACAGTAAAGTCTCGTTATATCGATATCGGTTATATCGATAGTACCGCTTATTACGATACTATTTCTATGAATGCAAGGAGAAAATTACATGCGCGCAGGGTCGGATATATCGATAGTCCCGGTTATATCGATATTTTTTCTGACTCCCGAGAATATCGATATAACGAGACTTTAGTATAGTTAATTTACAGAACATTTTTCATTCATGACAACAATTTGACAAAGATTCCACGTAAGTGATCCCTGAATAAAATAAAAAAGAGGGCTCCAGATCAAGAAAAATGAATCCCCTCTCTCCCAAATTCTGCTTTTATGATTTAAAAATTCCATATGACAACATTGCAATTGCGATTTGAATTGGATTAATTAAATAGTCCCACTAATGTCATCTTCCAATAGCCCAACAAAACGGCCAACTCACTTTAAACTCGTGCGGCACCCCAACCGCTGACATCAGCAGCGTCCAGAAGCTTTTTGGCCTCCAATGAACTTCCTGTTTCCTGCTCCGAACCACCCCCAGAGCAAACCTTTTCATTTCATCCGGACGCCTCTGCGTTTCTTTTCCCGCACGTAAGCGAAACGTCTACTGCCTCCCGATCGGTCGCGGCATGGGAGTCGTCGCAGCTGTCGGGTGATTTATGATTTTAATTTCCCCGACAGATTAAAATCCAACACAGCCACACGGGCGGCGTGTTAATGAGGATATCACAGAAAAGTCCCGCTCGTCTCTTCGCGGATTTTTCATTTTATGGATTTCACCTTCAAACGAAGAAGAAGAAGAAGCAGCAGCAGCTGATGTTTTTTTTTCTTTTTTCTTTTTTTTTTTATTCGGCAGCTGAGCAGACGTGTAGCGTCTGTTAGGGCTCGTCGTGACGCTCTTGAACTTTCACCTTTGGCTGCGACTGCTTCAGGGGTGGGGTGGATGTCGGGGGGGGACAACTCGGGACAGCATGTGTCGCATCTTATTTGCTAGAAATACCGTAAGTCAGGCATTTGCGCATTAGAGCGCACAAATCAAAATATTCAGTACACTTGTATGTTCATTCACGACAGCAAATGAAATATTCTAAGGCTCACAGACAAAATGTCAGACATTCACTGCCATTCACATATTTATTTGGGAATTGAAAATATGACATAGACCGCCATTCCTGAATTTGTTCTGTTTTATTTTGTCATACTTGGTTACCGATAAAGCGCTGCCCATGGCCTCTGGCCATGTTCTTTTCCACAAGGGGGCAGCATTTCCCTTCTTTCTATGTTAGCGCTTTGTTGCGGGTTTAGACAGCTTCAATTCCCCCCCCCAGAAAAAAAAAAAAAGAAAAAAGAAACCGGTGTGTTTCGATAGTGTGGTTCACCAGAATGTTGAAAGCGAGCAAGCGTCCCATCAACGTTGGTGATGTGGTTTGGCAGAATGTGTTTTTTGATTCATCATGATTTTGAAAGTAATAATAATAAATTCAACTTGTGATGCAGCTTTTCCCCAAGATTGATCAGCTTCCAGGAAGTTTTTTTTTGCGACATGTCCCGCTTTCATTATTACGCCGCAGGATTTGTCAAACGTGTTGGAGAGAATGTGTACAATTGCCACACAATGTAGGTCAGAGCAGAGGAAATCTTTGTCATTTTCCTCTAATTTCTCCAATCCACCCCAGGGAGGGAGAATGAAGGCTAATTTGCATAACGCCGTCAAAGCCTTGGGAGCGCGTCGTGTTCATTTCCACGCCTATTTGTGGCAAACGAGCGTGACTTCTTTTTCTTTGTAAAGCAACACTAACAAACAAACACAGTGGATGGCGTTTGGCAGCCACGGGAAGCGAAGCTCAGCTTTCGACTTAAATACATGCGCCTGCAGGCCGACTGGCTGCCGTCTTTGCAGTGTTCTCCTCCTTTTCTTATTTCCCTTCTCCTTCTTGGACAAGAACGTTCCGCTGCCTCCCCCACTCAACCTGGCAGGTCCTCACTTGGCTCGGCGAGAGAGCGGAGGAAGGATCACAGATCCTCATTTCGGGCCGCTGGCCAACATCGCAGGATGGGAAAAAAGGCATTTGTACTAGATAGTTCTCATACAGCATGGACTTCCACTCCTGAAGTCGTTGCAGGCAATAAAAATATGATAGACCTCATAAGGGTCGCCAGGCCGTGTTGGAGCCTATCCCAGCTCTCTTTGAGTAAAATGCGGGGTGTACCCTGAAGTGGTTGCCAGCCAATTGGCGGCACACACAAATAAACAACCATCTGCACCCAACTGACACATTGGGACAATTTAGAGTGGTCAATGAGCATGCCATGCCTGTTTTTGGAATATGGAAGGAGAGTGGAATACCCAAAGAAAAGCCACGTAGTCACAGGGCTTACATGCAAACTCCACACAAGAAGGTTAGAGAGGGGATCGAACCCGCACCATTTCTCCAGAATGAGGTTGACGCGCTAAGCACTGCCCCCCCCAAATTTCGCCTCGATGGACAAAATGGTTGTATTGATCGGTCAGGCAATTGGCAGGTGTGTTTGATCTGTGATGGGGTTAGGCGTCCCAGCCACCACGAGTCTCCATGTCTAAGTGAGCATGCCACATAGACAGTAGGTTATTGTAGGGCTTGTCTACCTACGCATGTAAAGCCTGGACCCAGCAGATTGCGTGGAGGAAACCACTAGACTGGTTCAACAGGCATGAAGGTGGGCCCAGCAAAGCGTTGTGGAGCGCAAGTAGGGCACAGTGAGAACACTGTGGTCATCCACTGCATCCCGTCCCATCCCCAGTCGTCTTGACTCTGTCTTGCCACTGAATTCTGGCGGGCTGGGACGAGAGAGTGAGGCAGACGACATTGCGCAACTCTACTTCACTTTAATCAAACTCACGCGCAAGTCATCTTCACCACCCCCCACTCCAGTGAAGATGGTCATCTCTTTCCAAAGAGGACGAACACCATTGATCGGTCACCAATTATTTCCGGATGAGCCAGGAACTACTCTTGTCCTTCAAAATAAAAGTCCTGCTTTGAAGACTGTAAAAGAAGTGAGTGAGTTCTTGCGAGCAAAGGAGACTTGGCTTCGCCTCAGACAAAATAAGCGGTATTGATCAGTCACCAAGTATTTACGGATAAGGCAGGAACTACTCTTGTCCTTCAAAATAAAAATCCCACTTTGAAGACTGTAAAAGGAGTGAGTGAGTTCTTGTGAGGAAAGGCGGGCTTGGCTTCGCCTCGATGGACAAAATATACGGGATTGATCGGTCACCAAATATTTCCGGATGACCCAGGAACTACTCTTGTCCTTCAAAATAAAAGTCCTGCTTTGAAGACTGTAAAAGAAGTGAGTGAGTTCTTGCGAGCAAAGGAGACTTGGCTTCGCCTCAGACAAAATAAGCGGTATTGATCAGTCACCAAATATTTACGGATAAGCCAAGAACTACTCTTGTCCTTCAAAATAAAAATCCCACTTTGAAGACTGTAAAAGGAGTGAGTGAGTTCTTGTGAGGAAAGGCGGGCTTGGCTTCGCCTCGATGGACAAAATATACGGGATTGATCGGTCACCAAATATTTCCGGATGACCCAGGAACTACTCTTATCCTTCAAAATAATAGTCCCGCTTTGAAGACTGTAAAAGGAGTGAGTTTTTGCAAGCAAAGGCCACTAGGCTTCCCAAGGAAAAACTCTCAGCCTGGTGCCCTGTCATGACCTTGAAGTCTCCACTGGGGCTGGGAGGGTGTGGGAAACGGGGGGAGGGGGGGGGGGGGCAGCGGGCGGAACAGTCGCGTCATTGACTTTCCACACAACGCCACGAATATCCGAAAGGGGTTCAAGCGGTCGCGTCTGTGCCACTGCCCCCCATGGGCCACATTCCAAGAGTCGGTCGCGTCTGGAAGCACTAACTAATATGGAGAAATAACGCCGGGCTGCTGGGAGGCAACCCCACCCCCTCCTCCCCCAAAACGTGCCAGATGATGAGAAACATCTACATCAGTACTTAACAAAAAACAAAAACAAACTGTGATGAGGGGCCTTATCTCCCAACCCCCTTCCTCATTTACTTCCTGGTGTTTCTCAAGCACCACCACTTAACATGAAATAATTTATCGACTCCTGAAGTGGGTAAATTTCTCACGGCATACCTGATGATTTTTGCCCAATGCAATCGTTAGACTTGAGATGGCGTCAACGTGTAGTTTGATGTAAAAGAACACGCATTAAAAAATCTTTTTATGACAACATCCCGTTGCGTATACCTTGAACACGCTCAAAAGTTAACGTCTTTTAAGTTCCACAGTTGGCATAAAAGCTCGATTTGATGTGGGGTGTGACAAGGGGGGGGGGCATCTAAAACAATGCCTTTTGTGACTTGAAAGCACTCGGTGATTGACAAGATGCCTCAGACTAAAGAAACCGTTTTTTTTGATGAAGAAAATGTAAAACAGGGATGACATATATTTATTTTATTTATTTGTGTCACTTAAATCGATGAAAAGTGATAGACTAGACTCCTAAAATTGAATTAATGACTTGTTTGATGTTAAAAAAAAAGATTAGAAGTCACATTGCGGTCGGTAGTAATAAAAAAAAGAAAAACTTTGCTTTGTGTAAACAGAGACATTTTCAGATACTTGCACCCTGTTCGTGTTGCTTGGCCTTATTTTCAGAATGGAGGATTACATATCTAAATTGAAAGAAATAGAGAGACTTTTAAAACTGTTGCATCAATAACTGCAAGTTATTGATGCCTTTCTTCAGAAGGAGCGGCGCATGGACTTCATTTATAAGTAAAGGTAACACGATAATCCCGTTTTTTTTTATTCTTTTTTTCCATGCTACAGTTTATATAAAAATGCTTACATTACATTTTAAACAAAAGTAGTTCATGTTTGTAAATCTGACTGTGATGATGTCAGTGCCTCACCAGCCATGAACCTCACCGCACGTCACTGGTATTCATCTTCGTCACTGCCGACATCTGTATCAACATTATCCATATTCAAATGGATCCACCCACCATCACCACTCCTGTGTCATTTGGCCAAAAGGCGCGAGACATCAGCAATGTGTTTGGACAACTTTCTCAGCAGCTGAGTATGTATGCCATTTTTGTGTGTGTGTGTCTGTGTGCGCACACTTGTCCGGGTGTCTTAGTGAGGACCGCACAGTTCAAATATTCAAAGTGAGGGTCAGATTGTGACAAGGTGACGTGTTTCAAAGATGTAAGGGGGACTTATTTTAAAGTTTGGTGCATGATTTGGAAAAAAATAATCTATCAATGCTGCCTTATACTTCATTAATGCATAGTCTTGCCTTTGCATCTGCAAGTATATATTTTATTCATGTATAGGTGTGTGTGTGTGTGTGTGTGTGTGTGTGTGTGTGTGTGTGTGTGTGTGTGTGTGTGTGTGTGTGTGTGTGTGTGTGTGTGTGTGTGTGTGTGTGTGTTGGGGGATAGAACGACTGTTGATGGGCCAGTGAAGAAAAAAGGCATGGAGGCTGCTTATATCCTGCTCCTCAATCAACAGCACACACGCACGCGCACACAAATACAGCTACGCACAGGCAGGCACACACACACACACACACACACACACACACACACACACACACACACACACACACACTTTTTAGCCTATTTTCACCCTCTTACCACTAACTTTGTTCACAGTTTCACCCAAAGTTAAAAATAGACTCGGTGTTTTCTCGACTTAAAGGGGTTCTATCGCTAGTTCGGGGTGAAAAACGTAAACCTACAAACTTTTTGGGTCTTAAAAACACTGAAGAGTCATAAACTCAACTCTAGAAATTGATTCAACAGACAGATGGGTTGATGAGTCTATTGGGGGTGCTGGAGCCTATCTCAGCTGTCTTCGGGCAGGAGGTGGGGGACACCCTGAATTGGTTGCCAGCCAATCGCAGGGCACACAAAGACGTACAACAGTCACTCTCACACTCACACCTAGGGACAGTTTGGAATGGTCAATCTACCTACTATGCATGTTTTTGGAGTGTGGGAGGAAACCGGAGGAAAACCCACGCGGGCCCAGGGAGAACATGCAAACTCCACACAGGGAGGCCGGACCGGGACGCGAACCGGCAACTTCTGCACTGTGAAGCCGGTGTGCTAACCACTCGACTACCGGGCCGCCGTGTATATGAAATGTCATTTTTTAAAGTAAAGTTTCAATAAAAATTGTTTTGGTTTAAGTAATGCAAAGTAATGTATGAAATCTGAGTGACATTTTGACGGCGAACATTAAAAACATATTTTGTCAGTTCAAAACATTGCGGCATGATTGATTAATCTCACGAGACGGTTTCAACGTCTGTTGAAGATTAAGTTTCGCGTCTATAAAATGCTTTAAAGTGTTGGACTGGATGTGCTGAAATGGAAATTTCTGGACTTAAAAAAGTGTAACACGATGAAGTTTGGTCACTAAAATGCGGTAAAGTGATCAACTCGACCTCAAAGGCTGCTCTGAAATAAAGGACAAAAGCAGACGGGTGAGCCCGACGGGCTCTATAAATTGGGCCTAATGGAAGAGGAATTTATTCGGGAATTGAAAATAAGACATTGAGCGCCATTTCCGAATTTGTTTGGGTTTTGAATTTTCTTGCGGGTGGATGCTGATAAAGCGCTGGTCAGACCTCTGGCAATGTTTTTGCTCGCAAGAACTCACTCGCTCCTTTTACAGTCTTCAAAGCGGACTTTTATTTTGAAGGACAAGGGGGCAGCATTTGCCTTTTGTACAGCCGCCCCCACTTGCACCTCATATTACTCCAGACCCATATAACTTCGGAATTAACTCTTCTTTTCTGACAAAAGAAGAGATTCTAAGGTTTCGTACACTGAATTGGATTGGATTGGATTGGATTGGATTTGCCTTTATTAGTCTCACAGTGGAGAAATTGAAATTGAATGTTTATTCAGTCCTAAAACTCAATGTTCTGTGGGTCCTGGAATTTGAGTGAAAATGACAAAAACACTGGCACTGGAGTGGACACATTTTTCCACGTCTGGCAGTGAATGAGTTAAAAAAATATAAATCTGATGTCATTGTAGAACATTGAGGGTTGACAAACCACGGCAGTTACTGAAGGCATGCAGAAGCACATCGGCGACGTGGGAGGACAGCAGCAGTGGGTTGGGGGGGGCAGTCGAGGAGTGCATGTGTTTGCGTGAGGTGTTAGGAGGAGGGATGGGGTCAGGTTAAAGGGTGTTCAGTGAGCAGGGTAGTTTCTGGGTGTCCATAACTTGGTGGGGGTTGGGTATATGGGCAATGGGGGGTGTTCCAGCAGCAGTTGTCGCTTGGACGTTCTCTGTTTGAGCCACCGTGCCGGCGCTCCGTCGACCTTCCTTTCTTTTGCGGCAGGGACGCTAGCAGCCATCTTAGACCCGTATCTGGACTACCCCCTTGCTTTTTAACCGGCGAGGTTTTCCCACGGTAAGAGCGGTTGAAGACCTGAGCGAGGTCAATTCAAAGAAAGGCCAGTTTATTTTCGATTGCGACATTTTTCGACTTAATCATAACTAGTCATAAAAAGTCAACTACAAAGTAACAGGGAAAATTTGTCAAGGCAGTAACTCGCTCAAAAACTGTCTGTTGTCTTGCTTTCATTTGTAAGATTTTCAATGTGAACTAGTATTTTAAAAAGGACAATACAGAAGTCTGATGGTGAAAATAACAAAAAAAGTTGGATCAGGTCGGGACATCAGGTTGGGAACTAAAAGGTTTTGGTCCAAGTTCGAATTCAGGACAATCTCTAGTTGGTTGGTTGGTTTATTTTGTTATTTGATATTTGATTGAGGTTGTCTGTTGTTATTCAAGCTCTCAGCGGGGAGAATTTGACAAAGTAGATAACACAAGGGAAGAACCCAAGTCCGACATAACTCGCCAATGTTGGTCTTGTTTGGCTTGACTTGACTTTGACTGAATTCTCATGAGACTCAATTTCACTTCTCGAAAGCTATTTGAATTGTGAATATGTTAGAACAGCTATCTCAAGCTACCAAGTACTTGACAGATACTGCATTCAAAATGGTTACAAATATATGCCGTGACCGAGCAAGATTGTACGACATATGATGCATTGAACCCAGGGTCATTTTTTTTCCCTTTGAATTGATAAGCTTTGATTTCTGCCGCCAAATTTACTTTGAAACTTGATGGTTAAGACTAGAGATTTACGTATGACTTCCACAAATGTGATTTACTCCTACGTCTGACAGACGGCCAGGAGAGGCCATCGTCAGCTGCTGAACTGCAACAAGGGGTCGTTGCTGGGAGGATATCATTGAAGGGTGAGGGGAGGCGGCGGTGGGGTTATATGTCTCGGGATAGATTTACAGCCCCGCTAGCTCGCGCGACAGTGGGCCTCGTAACGCCCGCACCTGTTCTTCCCCCCCAAACCCCCCTATTGCCTCACAAGGCTATTAATGTGTCGAGCTTCATGATTGGTGGGCTCACCGCCACCTGTATAGGCACCGTTGTTTACCTTTAAAAGTCAGCACAAATATATGTTTTCTTCTTTCTCGGCAGTTTGCCGTGATGCTAACCAACACTGTGACGCTGTGTTGATTCATTTCCCCCTGCGTGAATTATGGTGCGTTTGCTAGCAGATCCGCAAAGCATTGAAGTCAGAACCACTGCATCCAATGTATGATCATAAGTCGTGATCTCAGAAAACTCATTTCATTTTTCAATCGGTCTGGGTTTTGTCAATGGAAATAAATAAAATTCAGATCTCTAAATACAAAGCACCCATAGCTTGAAGCAGATCCCAATTCTCGACAGTGAAATGTGGTTGGCCAGTTAGTGGGCAGCTGAGGAAGGTCATCTTAGTGTGTTCTTGGCATAAATGTTGACATTGTGTCGCTAAAGTTTCATTCAAGTTAACTGAAAGGCACTTAGATCTTCACCAAGGTCAAACGAGCGAACAGATAGCTCACTGCGAGTCATTCCATTTCAATTGCGCTAGGTGGCTATTAGCATGAATTATTAGCGGGAGGAGCAGATCCGTGTCCCTGTTCACTAATTGAGGTCTTCTTGTAGTTAGAAATCATATGATCATATTTAATTTAAAATGCATGAATCTGTGACATGGTTTACCTTTTTTCCAGCGTGGGTCAAATAGTTTGCTGCGCTTGTATTATTGGAGGGACATATGCTGTACTGCGACAGGTGTTAAAACCAACACGTGTTGCCGAATCTATGCGTGTTGTGATATGAATCAAGTTCTTACTAGCACACAGTTGTTGGCCGCATACTTTAGGACATATCATTTTGCATAGAAAGTTAGGAAAAAAATATAAAAAAGAAAAGCTAGTGAGGCGTGAAGCTAACCGCTATCTTAAATTCATCCACACATTTCACACTATAATAATAATACTAATACATTTTAAGGCGGAATTGCTTGAACTAAACTACTTGTACTAAAATACTGTATACTTAAAGTATTATTTTGAAATACTATGGCAGTATCTTCCTTGATTATGGTTTTCAGCTATGCAATCCATCTCTAGCCATGGCTCAATAAAGGTTGGGAAACTCTGGACTAAACTCCTTGTTGACAGTTCTCACCCTTAATCGACAAGGCTTGGTGTCACCTGTCCAGTTGGCATTTGATTTGACGCCATATTTTGTTTAGATGACGGTAGGAAGCGGTCAGCCGGACCGGTCTCCAAGCAGCTGGCGGATGCTTGTTTCCAAAGTTCATCTCGACAACAATCGCTTCATAGACCGCATGCAATCAGTGGCACTGGTTTGCAAAGCTCTCGCAGTTGCCGAATTGTCTGCCAGGTTTGTTATTATTTTAAAAGGCCTTACTTACACATTCTTACTTACATTGCAGACCGCAATGTAAGTAAGACTGCAGAGCACGTACACTGCCAGTGAACAGCCAATGTCTGGATAAACTATCCCATCAAAAAAAACATCTGCTTTGAATCAATCGACTTGATTAACATTTGGTGGAGAATCTAATTCGCCTCAGTTTTTGCCACAATGACCCCAGACATCGGAATCAAAATCATCTTTATTGCCAAGTATGTAGAACACACAAGGAGTTTGTCTCCAGCAGAACACGCTGCACTCGTATCATCATGAAAATAATTGCAAAGAGGCACTATACAGTTATATTTTGGGCGACTGTTTATAGAGTTAATGGCTTGGGGGAAAAAGCTGTTTAAATGTCTGCTGGATTTGATGCGCATCGATCGATAGGGCCTGCCTGAGGGGAGTAGTTGGAAAAGGTGGTGAGCAGGATGCGGAGGGTCCATTAGGATTTTCCTCACCCTTGTTTCGGTTCTTGCAGTATGCAAGTCCTCGAGAGTGGGTAGGGCGGTGCCAATGATTTCTTCCCCCATCCTAACTGTCCGTTGAAGTCGGATTTTGGCCATTTTTGTGGCGGCTCCGAACCAAACCGTGATGGAAGAAGACAGGATTGATTCGATGACAGCCGTGTGGAAATGTCATAGCACCTCCTGAGGAATAGAGACTCAATTATGACTTACTCCCATTCAATCGGCCATGCATCCATTTTACAATCCACTGATCCACACAGTGGTTACAGGGGAACACCCTGTACCGATCAGCCAATCGCAAGGCACACAGAGACGAACAAGCATTTGCACTCACAATCACACACTCGGGGCAATTTTGAGTGTTTCATTAACTTGCCATGGATGTTTTTCGAATGTCGCAGTAAACCGGAATACCCGAAGAAAATCCACACAGGCACGGTGAGATCATGTGAACTCCACACAGGAAGGCTAAAAACCCCACAGCCTGTGAGGGTGACATACTAGACATGGTTTAAAAAATAGCTTGGGCACGTACAGGAATATCTCTTGAATAACTGGAGAAAAACTGCGCACGCTAAGTGATAACATGCAAACACCACACAGAGACACCGGAGCTGCGAATTGCGCTGTGAGGTTGATGCGCTCAACACATGCGCTCCGAACCACCCTTGACTTACTCCCATCCCACCTTTGCTAAATAATTTGACTTCTGAGGAAAGATCATATTTTCTTTGTTGCATGACTCATTGAAAGCAAACCAATCACCAATTCAAATATTTTCATCCCCCTTTGAACTCTGAATAGCCATTGAAAACAAAGTTGTTCCATTTGCTCGTTGAATGCGAAGTGACTTTAATTACTCTGGCACGGTGACATTATTTATAAACAGTCGCGCAGTGCCAAGACAAAGTCACAAACGGGAACAATGCCCACCCCAACCATAAAACACTTTTCTCGCCATTGTTTGCCCGCTTCACAATGATGTCGCACCTAACGCCGTGATGGGTGTGCCTCCGAGTCTTCTTTTGCTTCTTATTGCTGATGTAACCAGACAGGTCAAACTACATAGTCGTACTACAGTCGTCATGCTTGTGCCGAACAATGGACATGTGCATTTTGTTGCGGCGCCACTCGCCTGTGATGCGTCGCAGAGGTTCGCCATTGTCTTTACGGAGATACTCAAGGGTTTCACCCAGGAATTCAGTTGGAAAAAAAACAAAGCAGGCAGGTTATTTTTGTCACCGTTTTATTCATAACGTTGCCCATGACGTCCATTTGTTGTAGTTTAGCGCATGCTTACTTGATTAAATAGTTTGATGAATCAAAGCACATGCACACGGTTGTTGCACGGGTATTATACTGCAGTTTATTATGGTACCACCAAATAACAATGGGATTATTCCATTTGACACCAGAATATGTGGCGGAAGTTTAATTATTTGAAGGTTTATCATTTCCATAGCATTTATGCAGGGCGCTGGGGAAATTGCAGGACCAGAAAAAAATAATCTGATTATTTTCAAGAATTGATAATTGAAAAATAAATGACCACTCATAAATTGGGAGAAACATTTTTTTGTCCATTATTGAACTCATTCACTTCCCGACGTGCAACAATGTGTCTACTCTAGTGCCAGGGTTTTTGTCACTGTGACTCAAATTCCAGGACCCACAAAATATTGAGTTTTAGGACTACATAAACATTCAATGCAGCGTAAGAAACCTTAAACGCTCTTCTTTCATCAGAAAGAGTTAATTCCTAAATTATATGGGTCTGGAGTTATCTGAACTTGAAATGACGGCTGTCCAAAATACAATGCAATACATAAAAATCTGTTTACGTATATAGCGCTTTAACAACAGCTGAAGCTGGAACAAAGCGCTAACATGGGGAAAAGGGAAATGCATTGCTAGAGGTCTGGCCAGCGTTTTATCGGCACCCCAGCAAGAAAAAACAAAACCCAAACAAATTGCTAGAGGTCTGGCCAGCGTTTTATCGGCACCCCAGCAAGAAAAAACAAAACCCAAACAAATTCGGGAATGGCGCTCTACGTCATATTTTCAATACCCAAATAAATTCGGGAATGGCAGTGAATGAGTTAAACACTGAATTGGAAACTAGACCTAGTGCCTATGTTTGGTGATACAGTATTATTGGAAAAACACAGCAATCGAATTGGATGGCAAATTTGTTTACCCCCCACTTCCAATCACCTCCACCTGCAATTAAAAAAAAAAAGGAATGGAGTGATCTGGGTCCTTCCGAGAATTGAAACTGAATCTTAACAACAGCGACTATGGAGATAGCCATGGAAATGTTGCCCCCTCCTGGAAGGGATAAAGCATTAAATATACATGTACGTATATGATATTTTTTTTCCGGGCCTCGTTTATAACGCGCACCAAACTTTGAGTTTTTCTAGGTAGAAAAGTTTGCGTGTTATACGCGAATAAATACAGTATTTCTCCAAACAGGAATATTTGTCATTTGCCTTCCTCTACCTTGTGATTTATTCATTTTCATTGACCCTCAGATTAACTCTTTCGACATAGGTTCGTTGTGTGCAGGTGACAATGTGTTAAGGATTCACTTCTGCCACCTAGTGGCAGACTTTACTTATATTTCCCTGAAATAGTCAGAGTTTGTGTATCTCTGAAAGGGGCCCAATTTTGAGGCTCACAAAAAACACGACTATCAAGGATATTCATGAACATTGCGTAGGGGAAGCATGTCTATTTTTATCATCAGTTAAAAAGCCACACAAAAGCTTTTTTTTCCCCATCAACCACTACATTTCTACTCGTTTGTCATTGTCTAGCTGTCGTATTTCCAGAATGAGAGCGTGTTAGTCCAGTTTGTGGTTTTTTTACATCGCAGGTGGCATGGATGGCACGATGTTGCTTTGCAGGGAAGCGTAGCGAGTGGAAAGTCGTCCAAAAAACTGTACCACTAAGCTAACTAAATACACCTCTTGACTGCTTATCCTTGAACAAAAATAGGTAAAATACAAATTGGGGAATAATCTCAATTTTTCACAATAAATACTTGCAAATGATGAATGACCTTGGAAAAATATTTTTCAGCAATGTAAATGCTGCTGATAGATTTGTTTATTACTGCTATCCCATAGTTGACCAGCAGATGGCTGTGCTTTATTTTCTTGACATTCATCACATTGGTTTGTTCTCACTTCCGGTACAGGCTTTACTTTCCGAGCTTTGTTACTTTAGATTTCATTGTCACTGAGAAGACCGCGAATGAACATGCTTTATCGCTGTATTGTTTGACAACGAAAAGATGAAAAGGACGAAAATCAAAACTTCCATTTCGGAGTGAAAGCGGGCAAAGTGGTTTGTACGATTGTATTGCATACATTTAATTTAATTGATGTAAAGTCCAAATGTTTATGTGTAAATAATAGTGATATTTTTATACTTGTTTGTAGTTCTACGGTGATGTCGGTGGTGTGAAATCACATTCAAGAATTAACCATCAGTACAAAGAACCGGAGTCCTCTGTTTCGAATGGAAGCACAAGCAAAGCATGCAATCTGAATTCAAATTAAGGAAATTTGCTCATTGGGCTGACTTTTCAATGATCCATGCAGGAAATAGTTGCAAATTGTCAAATCTGGATGACCAGCATTTGAATACTCTGCTGAATCACTCGCGTCTAACAAACCGCCGTGATTGTTTTGCTCTGACTTCGGCGTGTCACGGTTACCCATTTTCTACCAACATGAAAAGCGAAGGCCAGAGGCAGCTCGTCGGCGATAAGGTCACCCGTTCGGCCACCTCGATCTGGTTCACTTACCCTCCGGCTTCCCATCGTCCGGCAGGTGATGACGGCAAGTAAATATAATAGTCACACCAAGACCCCCAACCATCCCCTCGCGGCCATTTCAGCTCCACCACATAGAACAGATTGAAGCTTTGAAATGCAGCAACAGATGTCAGGGATAATGATGCCGCCATGCAACATTCTCGAACTGCTCTTTTAGCGCTAATCTGTGTGACAGGCGGCTCCAAGGCAACGACCTAGCATGCCCCTCTATTCCCGCCCCTGCCTTTGATTGAGTTTAGCGGATGCGTTTCCTCGGATTTTGCTTTTTAGTATTTCAAAAACAATAATTAAATCTTCAGATCCATATAGTTAGTGTATTTTCTGTTGTATAAGTCTGTCTAAGCTCTGTCGTACAGGAGTGGTTCATCGATGAAAAAGTTTCTTCAGCTGCCATCTGTACTTCTTTGAAGGTGTCGGACATTTCGCTTCTTATCCAAGATGCTTCTTCAGCGAACTAAAGTCTTACTGGTAGTATTCAGTGTCTGGACAATAGGGATATACTATATATATAGGGCCGATACTACCAGTAAGACTTTAGTTTGCTGAAGAAGCATCAGCATGTGACGTGGTTCATTGTCCTTTGTGGATTTTTATACAATCATATTAAAGCATTAATTTTTCAAGACACAGTCTTTTATTGCAAAAAAAAAACTTATTTAAAAATACAACTGAAAATGAGGTCTTGAATTTAATTTACACTTGTTTTGTCGACTCCTAATCTGATGTTGTTATGTGTTTCGGTGTCAAAAGTCCACCAGACAAAACTTCAAATCAAGAAAGAAAAAAAAAAAAAAAAAAAAAAAAACATTGCCACTGAAGGAGCAGAAATCAGAGGAGGTATTTTTTTCCTGACTGCTTCTTCTGCCCAGTCCTTCCATAGGGACGATGTACTTTTCATCAAAAGTAGCTGCACCTCAGATATTTTTCATTTTCTCAAGAGCGCAGCCGCGTCACGTCTCCTTTTATGTCCGCTCACAAAATGTCCACGCACTCTCTTGAGGTAACACACTTTTCATGTTGCAAGGCATCCCCCAGGGTTCCTATCTAGGTCCGCCGCAGATCGGCTAATTATCCATGTTTATGTTTCTGATGCGACACCACTCAAGGCATAAACATCAGAGGTCGCTTGTGAAGAGTAACAAGATTGCGATTTGATCACATCAGGTGAATAAGGATGTTCTGATGGAATGGAGCATTCCTGTGTCGGCCTTTCAATTCCAACTCTGCTCTCGACTGGCTGCGACTGACTGTCGAAATGACACACACACACACACACACACACACACACACACACACACACACACACACACACACACACACACACACACACACACACTCAACCAACAACTACTCTAACAACTAATTATTTTTGTTAATATTTTATTTATTTATTTATGTATTTATTTTACATGGTACGCTAATGATGTGATACAGGTAGAATTCACTATCGAGTTTAGAAGAGGATAGTGAAATGAGGAGATCATTTGAAGAGGAGTCAAAACTTCTACAGCAAATAATTCATGAATAGGATTTAACCTTTTTTTCAAATTACTTGTTTTTCTTATATACAGTAAAGTCTCGTTATATCGATATTCTCAGGAGTTGGAAAAAATATCGATATAACCGGACTATCGATATATCCGATCCTATATCGAGACTTTACTGTGTGTGTGTGTGTGTGTGTGTGTGTGTGTGTGTGTGTGTGTGTGTGTGTGTGTGTGTGTGTGTATGTATATATATATATATATATATATATTCCCTCCTTTATTTTCAGGGACAGGAACCTACCCAATTAAATTGTGTTTTTTTTTTTGTGCGCAAGTGCAGAGGTGCAGAATTGAACAAGAATGTTGCAGACAGTTTCGACATCTCGCTTTAGAAGTTCTAGCCTCCGGTTGTTCATCAGGAAAACAATTAGCACCAAAACGCCTCACTCCCTCACTGGCTTCCGTCAGTGCATAATTCATCAGCAGTTCAAGTCAGTGGAGCTTGCACTCAGATTTCCAACAGTTTGTATTGTCGTTTGAAACTTTAGTTATTGTTACGCCAGTCCTTTTATGTATTTTTTTAAGTTTGAATATGACGCCATTCAAATCGGATTTTTAAACAAAAAGAGATATGAGATATAGATATAGTTTATCAAACCGATAAACACTTTAAGGCAAAAATTAGTGCATCCAAAAGATAGGCTGCCAAATGAAAAACAAAGTAATGTAGTTTATTCAGTACATTGAAAGAATGGAAATTGTAAAGAGCAGTACATTGGGGAGACTAAACAAATTCTAAACAAAAACACTATCAACATCGCAGGGATAATACTAGTGGGCCTCAATCGGCAGTACAGTAAAAAGCTAGCAACCGCTCATTTGATGACAATGAGGTTAAAATCTTAACGAAAGAAAATAGATGGTTTGAAAGGGGAGGAAAAGAAGCTATTCTCATAAAACAGCAAAATCCTTCACTAAACCGCCATGTTGGGGTGAGGGTGAATTTGAATCGTTTGTACAACAGAGGGTGGGCAACATAGGCTTAGTTATGCTGATGAGGTGATACCAGATCAAATGGTGCAATCAGGCCAGATGTAGACCTGATACTCGGGCAGGACAATAGAAGTAATGAGTCAGGACAATAGAAGTAATCAGTGGAGCCGCAGGGGGTAGTCCTCTGCTTCCCCCAACCTGAGAGCAGGGACCAATCATAGCAGAGTCCGGCACCGCCACATCTGGACAGTAGGGATATAAATAGGGCCAAAATTACCAGGAATACTTTAGTTCGCTGACGAAGCATCTTGGATAAGAAGCGAAATGTCCGACACCTTCAAAGAAGTACAGATGGCGGCTGAAGAAACCTTTTCATTGATGGACCACTCCTGTACGACTGAGAGCGTACACAGACGAGACATAAAGTCATATCATGATAATTTGGTCCGATTTTAGTTTTTAGGTTTTAAAACAACAGAATTTAATTTGGAATTTGTTTTAAAGGGTAGAACTTGTAATATGACAAGGTGAGGCATGTTTCTTGATCATACGTTAGATCAATAGCCTGTATATGACAGCTGTCCATCTTAATCGCTTTGTTCCAGCTTCAGCTGTTGTTAATGCACTATATACTGTACATCAATATGTATTGTATTGGATTGTATCGCAATATTTTCAGCTTACAATTTAAAATCATATCCATATATTTGCATATCCATCTTCTGATCCGCTTTATCCTCACAAGGGCTGTCGGACGTGCTGGAGCTTACTCCAGCTGTCTTTGGGTAGACAGCGCGGGGTCACCCTGAACCGGTTCCCAGCCAATCGCACTGCACACAGAGACTCACACTCACACGTAGGGACAATTTGGAGTCAGCTTGCCATGCATGTTTATGGAATATGGGAGACAACTGGAATACCCGGAAAAAAACCATGGAGGCATAGGGAGAGCGTGAAAACATTACCCAGGAGCTGGGATCAAACACGCCATGGAACCCACTCGATCACTGGGCCGCTGTATTTGCACGTAAGCTTAAAATAAATACATAAATAAATAATAGCTTTGCAGGTACAGTAGTCGCCATTGAATTTGGCCTCGGCCCACATGACAAGACTCACAATGTAGGCCGGCAGGTCGGCAGCGAACGCAAACAATGTCGGCGAACTGGCGCAGCGTCATCGTAGCTCGTGCGTACACACCGTCTGCATGCCTGCGTATACAGTATGTCTTTATTTATCGGTGGCTATTTTTACTTCGCAGCCACAAATAGTAGCAAAGGCGCCCAAAAGCGGCCCCGGTTTCCCTCGGCATTCCCGGCGTCACGCCGTCTGCTCATTCATTCATAACTTTGAAGCAACACTGCCCGCATTCTTCGACTTTGGAACGTTAGGAACGTTCTCCCGACCACAACCGGCAACTTTTACTACTTACACGCTTGGACGGAAGCACCGTTTATTTAGGCAAAGGGTGGATAAATATTTATTCTCCATTCATTTTCTTCCACATCCCGTCGTTTTTTTTTCTTTTGAATTGAAATGGAATATTTTGAAAATTAAATTATTTTTTTATATAAATGTAATAGTTTCATGGAAAAAAGCATAGTGTAAAAAGTAACTTCATTTTCATCCTTATTACGAGATTTAAGTCTCTTTTTGTTACATTAGAAATTAAGTCATAGTATTACATGAAAGTCATAGTTTTTTGTGGGGCAAGTTTTCTTATGAGACCACAAACAAAAAAAAAATACACTGTATAATTAATATTTTTTTCTTTCGAGGAAGAATAACAAGCCGAGCAAATAAAAAACCAAATAAAACACACACACACACAGAAGCGCGCACGCGCACACAAAAGACTGCACAGCCGCCGTCCTCTGCATCGGCCGGCGTCCCTGGCAGCCCCGACCGGGCAGCCGGTTGCCGTGGGTGACCGGCCGATCAGTGATGTGGCGGTGATGCCTCTAATGAAGCTGACACAGCACAGCCTCCCCGCTCGCCGGGCCGCCAAGGGCCTCCTGCTCTCCATGTAGTAACAAAATCACCCCCCCCCCCACACTGAAACCACCCCTTCCCCCAGCTCGACTTGTTTCATGTGCGGCTGATTTGATGACTGCCTCATTTATTCTCTTGTTTATCGACTGGGTCGAAGCAAAGACGGTGTTTGTGGTGGCCTAAAATGGGTCACGGTCTGCAAAACCGAGTAACCCCCCCGCTGCCGCCGCTGCTACCGCTGCCCCCGCACCATCACCAACACATTACTCCCTGTGTGTTGAATGGCCGTGTGTTGTTTTCCAGGAGCCGTCCAGCTGAGGTGAAGGCGAGGGCACAGCCGCCCTGGAAACGAGGACCATGATCTGAAGGCTCGCCGGTCCGCTGTTCATTCTCCGTCGTCATCATCACGAAATAAACGGCTCGTCCCGCGTCCAGCAGGAAGTGCTTCAACGTAACGAGCAGGAAGTGGAAGAAGATTCAGTCCCCATCACCGTGAGCCCCTCCCCCGACGTCCGCCGCAACGACATCAACATGGGGAGGAAAAAGATTCAGATTCAGAGGATCACTGATGAGCGCAACAGACAGGTTAGTGCTCCGTGAACCCTCTCGGATGGGCTTTATGGGGTAGAAGCTTTGGCGCAGACGTGGTGTAAAGTTAGATCTCAATTTGATCCCCAAAAAAGGTTGAAACAACATCTCTCAAAGCGATTCTCCACCCTCCACATACTCTTGGATTGTCACATACAGGTTCCCATCTGCATTTTATTTATTTGTTATTGTTTTTTGTTGTGTTGTTTATCTTTTTGTTCTATTTGTCTATCTCTTTCCTTTCTCTGTATCTCTCTCTCTTTCTCTCTTTGTTTCTCTCTCCCTGTCTCTCCCTAGCTAGCTGGCTAACTTCCCACCTACTTAGCTATCTACTCACCTACCGAGCTAGCCACCCACCTATCTAGCTAGCTACCCACCTACCTAGCTAGCTACACACCTACCTTGCTACCACAGCTCGGTAGCCACTTGCCAACTAAATTGCATGTCAATAAGCGCAAATAACTTCCTAAACCAAAGAATAATAACAAAGACAAACAACGGCAATTCCGAAAGAGCTACAAAATAGAAATATAGAAGAATACATTTCCCACTGGAGCATGCACTGTTGCGATCACCCCGTGTTTCTTGAACAACACGTGAGCATTCTCTTCAGCAGTATCAGCACAACACGACATTCCGAGTTTATTTTCCTCCCTCACAAGGCTCATGAGAAACCGTAGACCATCATGGGAGGAGAGGGGGTATCTCCCAACTTGTTGGAAACGTGGTTACATCGGGAGCATATTGTCATCCAGGATGAAAAGCTAAATGATCCATCGAAAACAAGTCGCCTGCTAAATGGGCTTCGCTCGATTGAGCCCATCGAGTAATAGATTTGACATGGCCACCTCCAGCAGCCCACAGTCGGGGGAACAACAAAACGGCGGCGGAGGAGATGAAGAACAAAGTAAATAAAATAAAAAGCCAGGCCGCCGGCTTTTTAGAGCCGGTGGGAGGAATTATCCTCTGCTTTTTATTTCTTCCTCATCAATCCCAGCAGGTTGTATTTCCATAAAGGCGTGCAAATGACACCCACAGGCTATCAAGGATTCTTATTCGGATGTGAGTGGAGCGATTTGCGGTCCGGTTGATGCATCCGGAGTTCATATCAGGTGTCCAGCGGAGAGTTTGACGAACTCACTGGATGGATTGATTGACCCTGGGGTGAGTCAGGATATTGTGAAATTCCCGGAATAAATCAGGAATGAATCAAATGGAAGGTTGAAGATCTGCCGTGCATCCCTCAGCCACCTGTGGTGGCTTCGTAATAATAATAATAATACTAATAATAATAATAATACATTACATTTTAAGCACCTTTTCAAAGTTCTCAAGGACACTTCAAAACCTCAGCTTACGAACTTAATTGGTTCCCACAAAGTGTGTGTAAGGCAAAAAGTGTGTCTTCCAAACATTAATTTCCCATAGGAAACCATTAAAAATGAGAATAATCCATTTCCAGGTCCCCATGAAACATAATTTTCTACTAAATACGCCTTAAAACTACACAAAATATACATTATTGTATGTATAATAAATGTATTATTGTATTGTAATTAAATAATTAAACTGGACTGTATAATAGCAGTATTTGGACCCGGGGCGTACAACTTTTACGTCGGGCGCACAATTTTCAAAACGAACGTTCGTTTGGCAATACTCTGCACCTCGCATACTCTGCACCGGCAGCCAATCAGAAGCCTGCTTTGGACTACACCCTGAATGAAAAGTGTACTTCAGAGAAATTCGCTGAGAAAGGAGTCCACGTAGCTTTGAGCAGACAACACAATGCGAACATTGCATTGTGCACCATGACGACAAACGACAGCTGGAGCAAAATCTTCAGCAAGGGTTATTTACCATAAATTAGGCAAGGGAGCATTTGTGGTAGGTAGTTTCTTAATTTAAAAAAAGCAGAGGACTACTCCCAGCAGCTCCACTGATTGTTCCTATTGTTCTGACTAACGACTGGCCTGATTGCCCCACTTCCTCCGGTATCACCTCATCCCTGCTCTCCCCAACCTGAGAGCAGGGACTTATCATAGCTGAGTCCGGCATCGCCATGTCTGGACAGTAGGGATATATATATAGGGCCTAAACTACCAGTAAGACTTTAGTTTGCTGATGAAGTTTCTTGGATAAGAAGCGAAACGTCCGACACCTTCAAAGAAGTACAGATGACGGCTGAAGAAACATTTTCATCGATCAACAGAAGTTTTTCAACCTCTTCTATTGCCTGACACCGTTGCTTGGACAACACAGAAACATCCTTAGCCACACGTATCAATGCTCGGTACTGGGACGCTATATCACACAAACGCACACCTCGTTCCTTTTTCCTCGGTGATCTCCTTCTGCTCGACCGTAATTTTGTTTTGTGTCCTCTTCGGCTGAAAACTAGCCTATATGGTGGGTTTTTTTTCGGTCCCAAATAAGCTAAAGTATCCACTCGATAGCAAACCACTATGCACTTAGAGAAAGGGGTTGTGGAAAAGTAGTCCGGCAGCCATGGTGGCGCTGTTCGGACGTGTGGTTTGGTGTTCTTTCGCCGAAAACTGGTCCGCCAGCCATTGTGGCACTCCGTGCGTTTCCCGAAAACTAGTTCATATGCCAAGATTATTCTCGCAATTTTAATGTTCATAAGTTGAAAAGTTTGTTAGCTAAAGCCTTTGTAAACCGAGGTATCACTGTATACCGATACATATGCGGATATCTCACTAATCCATAGTAATCTTACTTTGTTTGGCAGAGGACAAAGAATATATGTCAATACTGCTGACATGTCTTTGATAGTGCTATTATATACATCTAGAGAGATTGTTATTGGATTGGATTGGATTGGATATGCCTTTATTAGTCTCACAGTGGAGAAATTTACATTTCACAGCAGCAAAGTGATGAAAGGAATGGAAGTAGAAAAACAAAATACATGAGCTGCTGGAAAGGCAGCCACTCTCGCGGCGCCGTCTCGAAGTCATAAGAACAAAAAAAAACTAAATAACAAATAATATGACAGCATAGAGACAATATGACAAAACAAAGACACAGAGAGACATTCATTCTTCAGGACTTGCTGTACCCTCTTTGTGATGACATGAAGCAGTTCTAGATGAAAGAGAAGAGGATCAAAGCGTCTTTCCACCAGTGGATCAGGGACATCATGGTGGAATGTACACGTCGACTACAAGCTAAATGTTGAAAGCAAACACGCAGCTGTAGCATCCATTGACGAAAAGAGATTGTCTCACATCTCCTGTTCCACATAAATCTGCTTCAATTCCAAGCCGCAACAGTTCCACATACGCATCGGCGCTCTGCGCTGACGCTCCTTTCTTCTTATCGCGGGTTCCTCAAGCCATGCATCCATCCAGCCGCAGACTGTCCAACAGCACTGACCTTTCCGCTAAACAAAGCGGGGCTGTGCAGATGCTGCCCATTATAGGCACAAAAAAGCACAATGGCCCCTTTGGTGTCCAGCGATGGCAGTCGAATGGCTCCGACATTCCTCCCATTCAAAAACAGTACTGGCATATTCATGCTGCCGAAAAGGCGCAACCGCTCAGCACAGTCTCCTCCTTGATGAATGTCGTGGTCAAAAATGCTGAAAAACAATCTGTATCCGTTCCACACGATGCATAACAACACAAAGTGACAAAAGAAAACACAAAACAAGACAAAAACAACCAAAAAAAAACAAGGCTCATGAGAGCACTTGCTGACGGCTGCCTACTCGGGCGCCATCTTGGACTTCTTATGAAACCAATGAGAGTATGTGTTTCAGTACTCCCTCACATACTTACATTTCAATTAACATAGTGTGTTAATTGAAATTGTTGAGTGTCATAAGTGTGTGAAAATCTTCTTTTCCGGCTTATTCAGTCGTATTTGATGATTCACCAAATGTGGCAAACAGCCGCAATATCGCACCAACGACTAACGGCTCCCTTCACGATTACTCTGTCGAAATGAGGCCAAGTCAAGGCATTCTCTTAAAGGGCACACGTCTATTTGCAGGTGTCTGTTAAAAAAAAACAAGAGAATAACATGTTTTCTTTTGGAGCTTAATGAAGAGCGACACCGACAAAAGGGAATCGAATGGATGCCGGAGAACATGAGAGGACCCGTCACCCTCCCACATGTTGATTGGGGAGATGTTTCGTAAAAAGCTCCACCAAACAAACACCCAGCGCGAGTGTGGGCCCGGCTCGGAGCATGACAGTATCTCCAATTGCACATTTCTTCTTCTTCTTTCTGTTCTCCTTTCAAGCATTACTCACACTGTGAAGCATTGCTGGGGTTTTTTTTTCCAAGCCAGTATTGACATTTTGTAAAGACAAATGTTTTACAGAAAACGTGATTTTCTTATTATGAAAACCTGTCAGCTTTTGGTACAAAATATATGGCCCCAACAAAATTGACTTTGATGTATTTATTTTTTTGCCATTTTGGTTTGCAGCAGTCAAAATTCTGGCCAATCTTAGGCATCCATGAGGGAATTATTTCAAACTTCTGTCAAATTTTAAAAACAGATCCAGAGTGTTGAACACCCCCAAATTGGGAACTGCTTGAATTTTCACAGGCAGCTGAGTTGCAAGACTTGTAGTAGTGTGTTAGTTGCCATTTTAGTCAAACCCCTTTCATGAGTCGACATACAGAGAAGTCATACCCAAAAAATACAGGAAGTCTGACATTTTTGACAGGTGTGACCATTTTCGCAAGTCGACCAAAAAGCACTGTAAAACTTAAGCTTTCTCACTTGCATGAATCCTTTCGGGGACGTCGTTGACTGCAATGGACATCTTATGCCTTTCCAGCAGCTGATGTATTTTGTTTTTCTACTTTCATTCCTTTCATCACTTTGCTGCTGTGAAATGTAAATTTCTCCACTGTGAGACTAATAAAGGCAAATCCAATCCAATCCAATCAGATAATAAGGTTACAGGGTGCATGAAAAGTATTAAATGACCATGTCAGTTTTGCAGACCCACAAAAATTCTCAAGAAGACTTTTTTTCCCAATGGCTGTTTGAAACCACAAAGACCAACTTGTCTGAAAAATAATATGATTCCTACCATATTTGAAGTCTACGGTGTTTTACTGTGAATTCCGAGTTGTATAATCATATTTAGATAGATGGTAATTTGATTATCCTTTATTAGTCTCACAGAGGAGGCATTTACATTTCACAGCAGCAAAGGTTTGGAAGGAAGAAGAAAGGAAAGGAAGAAATAGAAAAACAAAACACAGGATCTGCTGGAAAGGCAGCCACAATCTCTGCGCCATTTTGAAGTCAAAACAACAAAAAAGTACATCTAATAATAATAATAATAATAATAATAATAATACAACACAAAGACATAGTCATTCAATGTTAAGTACTTCCTGCACTCTTTGTTGTATCGAGCAGTTCTTGGACTTCTTTATATATATTTCATTTACAAACGCCTTTCAAAACTTTATTTTACTTTATTATAAGTTTAATAATTATACAGTAATAATAATAATAAGAATTATTATTATTATTAAGTTCTGCTCATTGCATGTAATCATTATCTTGAGGGGCAAAAAAATATATACAAATTGCCAGTTATTGAAAAAAATATAGCGAGCAAAGCAAAAACATACTAATCTTTTTTTTCACCAGTTGCCATGGCGGCTCTGACCGTGTTGACGTTCCAACCTCGCGCGCGAGCTAACAAATACTAGCGAGCCGTTGGCTACGGGAAAACGACAAGAGTCCGCGGCAGCTCTCAGTGGTGGTTTTCCTCATCCATCTGCCACGCGAGCAGAACTCTGCCAAGACACTCGCATGCACACACGCATCAAAAAAACAAAACAATGCCATCCTTTTTTTTAAACTTTTTCCGTTGCCATTGGTTACCTGCTCTTCACCTTCTGTCCAGCTAGTTTGTCCTGGATCGAACATGAGAGAAGCAAACTACCCAATACAGTAGGAAATAGGGCGATGGCAATCCATGTTGCACACAATCCGACAAATTTTGACACAGGCGAAGCTGCTCAACGCTGTATGTTGTCATTCTCAAAACAATTTCATTGAAGTGATATTCTTTTAGACGCATTATGTCAATGGACGTCTTAATGTCTGTATTGCATGAAGTCCACAAACGGATGGCATCCTTCAGCAATTTTTTTTTGAATTATTTTTTTTTCCCCTTCACTCACCAAATGACCCCCCCACTCTCTGCGCGATAGCAAATGATTGCGTTATATGACGCTGAGGAGGCGAGCAACGACAGAGACGAGAGGATAAAATAAAGGAAGTAACGCGGTGTGAGGTCCTTCTTTCACGTTGGCCCTTCTCCTCGTTCATCCTGCTGCTCTGACATGTTGCAGCATCTGTCATGCTTCCTTCTCACCCCTCCTCCTCCCCTTTCGCCCTCGTTCTCTCGTCGCTTCCTGCTGCCACAAATCAAATTATATCGGGGTCGTATCCACGGGCAACCACTTTCCCTCCGCGTCGCCCCCCCCTCCCACCCTCACCCAACCCGTTTCCCACCTCATCACACGGTGCCGCGATCATCTCACCCACCTCCACTTCCCTCCCCTTCCCACAGCTCTCATCTTTATCTCTGTGCACATCGACATATCACACTTGCGCGCACACACACTTACATGCACACAAACAGACATGTTGACAGACTCATTTCCTCAAGACTCATCTTAACTTAACCTTACCTAAAGCTAATCGCAAAGTACATTTTTTCATGTACGCATTTTGATGGATGACATTGGGAATGGACAGCAATAGCAATTGTGACAGTTGATTTGACCCAAACTAATTTTAATGCCATTATGGCCATTTACAGTCCAGTGTGTCCAAATTTGAGGCCCCGATTTGTTTACATAGCACACTGAAGTGAAGTGGTTCTCAGGAACAATGCTAAAACCAAAAAATTGTCAATCGCTGTGTTTGGAATGGTATTTGACAAAATGAAGTGTACCATATTTTCCGGTGTATAAGGCGGACTAATACAATGAAGCAGCAATTGTAGGCGGATTACAATATTCGCAGGGATATATTCTTTATCCCCTGCAAGCAAAGCTACTGAATGAATCACTTTTTGTGAAACTCTCGTATCTGTATTACACTGCCCCCAGGTGGCCAATGATGCGTGGAGTCCGAGTGACATACAAAACACACAAAATGCCTTTACATGTTATTTAATGATGTTAGTATAATATTGGGTGTTATCATATTGAATTCAACGTAACAAAAATATTCTTGATCGGTAACATTCCTTTTAGTGAGAAAAGATTATTTGAAATTTGTGTACCGGATTTTCCAGTGTATAAGGCGCACAGGACGATAAGGTGCAATGAATGAAAACAGTTTTCCAAATATGCAGACAAATATGAACAACGGTACAAACGAACATTTTTGGAGTAACATATGTGGTATTCTCTCCAGTTGTACATGTACATATCCTTATAGAGCATACATTTTATTTCATGTTTATTTTTCAGTACAAACCAATACAGGTTACTCATACAAGCCTTAAACATACATTCATTACAAAATATAGCACTGAAGCAACTTACATACGAATTCAGCTTACGAACGACTGTTCAGAGTGTTCTTGTTTGTAAGTTGGGGAGTGTCTGTAATATAACAATAGATAAAAGTTTTCCAAATATTAGGCACACCACATAAGGCACTACAGTAGAGGCTGAGGTGACGCACGACTTCTTCTACAGGGGGAAATGGAGTCGGTGACTGCTGATAGTCATTGCGAGACCTGTTGCAGCTCAACATTCACATATAAGGCGCACCATATAAGGGGCAGCGGCATCTTTTGAAGAAAATTAATGCTTTTAATAATAATAATAATAATAATAATAATAATAATAATAATAATAATAATAATAATAATAATAATAATACATTTCATTTATAAGCGCCTTTCAAAACTCTCAAGGACACTTTACAGTCACCTACTTTTTTTGTACGGGTGAGCAGTGGCAGCCATTCACGCTAGCGTTCACTCTACCCGGAAGTACATACATATACATCTATACATATACATCGTCTATTTGATGATATCCGAGTGATATTGGAGTGCTTTCTCAGCGATAATTTTACCTAGTTCCTCATCAATTTGGTTCTGTTTAGCTGGGTTGATAGATTTTTGCATAACGTGTCTCCAGGAGCTCTGGGTTGTACATCTTAGAAGTTGTGATATTGCAGCAGCAACAGATGAAGGCAGACACACTAGAAACTTCATTAATAGCTGGTTCTCTTGCTTGTCTTTTCTGTTCAAATTGTACAGATGGCTTGTGCGGTTTTGGGTGCGCCTTCTACAACAGAAAATACGGTAACTAAATTGTGTGCTGTTATTTGAAAAGGCAGGTATGGGATGTATAAGAACCGGTACAAAAGAGTATTACTGGGTTTTGTTGCCTCACAGTCATCAAAATGGAATACAGCTTCTGTTTCTCGACAGTAAAGAGGTTTAAAACGGAGCCCTGTGAGACACCACAACTAGGATATCAAAATCCATAGAAATCATTCTTCTTCTTGCCGATTTGTCCAAATCAGCATCTCTTTGTTGGTTGACTGAAATATTTTTGTTTCAAAGCAAACCGGCACCCCACGCTCACATCTCTCATTCGCACTCACCTTCTGAGTACTCTCACAAATGTGTGTGTGTGTGTGTGTGTGTGTGTGTGTGTGTGTATGAAAGGAAGAGAGAGATAGAGAGGGCGGGCGGGCATGGAAAAGAGCATGGCAGAGTGTGAAAGTGACGAGGATAGTCAACGTGACAGCAGACGAGAAGCATGTTTGGCCAGGCTGCCCTCGAGTCTGTTGCCTAAAAACAGCCCCCCCCCTCCGCCCCCTTCTCCCTTGAATGCAATCTGATGCAATGAATGGTGTAATGGAAAACAGCAGAAGTGTGATTAAAAGTGTTGAAATTGTACTTCGCGTTAAATCGAGAGTAAACAAAACCTGTCTGCTCGATCTGCAATCCCGACCGAGCGGGTGTAGATAAAGCTTACGGCCTGTCAATCAACTGCTTTGGCCCACATTTGTAATATCGAGTCTTTACACGGGTGGCTTGTCACACGGGGTGTCTGTAGTTACTGCTGTTGTAACGGCCGCCAGCATTTATTCTTTGCTAGTCGTCGCGTTGGTGACTGCCCCAAAGATAGTTGAACTTAGCATAATGAAATTTAGTCAGTATGTCTATCATCAATAAAGCCACAAAAATAGTCTTAAGAAGTCAGCGTTTCGAACCAGACACGAAGTCTCCTATTTTAAATGAACTAGCCAAATATCTTGTGTACTGCAGTTGAAACATTCACTCATTTTCGGAAATTGAAATGATGACTTAGAGCGCCATTCACAAATTTCTTTGGGTTTTGTTTTTTCATGCTTGGGTGCCGATAAAGCGCTGGACATGGCCTCTGGCAATGCTTCTTCTTTTCCACAAGGGGGGTAGCATTTCCCTTTTTTCCATGTTAGCGCTTTGTTCCAGCTTCAGCTGTCGTTAAAGCGCTATATCAATCAATATGAATGGATTGTATTTTGGACAGCTGCCCTCATTTCAAGATCATATAACTCCAGACCCATATAATTTAGAAATTAACTCTTTTTCTGATGAAAGAAAGTCTAAGGTTTCTAACACTGTGTTGAATATTTATGTCGGCCTAAAACTCAATCTTCTGTGGGTCCTGGAATTCAAGTGACAATAACAACAACCCTGGCACTTACGTGGACACATTTTCGCACACTTCTGGCAGTGAATGGGTTAATGCTCAGCGCAACGCTTCAACTGTGTTTCTTTCCGCCACGCAGGTGACTTTCACCAAACGGAAGTTTGGCCTGATGAAGAAGGCGTACGAACTGAGCGTGCTGTGCGACTGCGAGATCGCCCTCATCATCTTCAACCACTCGAACAAGCTCTTCCAGTACGCCAGCACCGACATGGATAAGGTGCTGCTCAAGTACACCGAATACAACGAGCCGCACGAGAGCCGAACCAATGCCGACATCATCGAGGTAACGTGTCGAGACCCCCCTCCCCACCACACGCACACACACACACACACACACACACACACACACACACACACACACACACACACACACACACACACACACACACACACACACACACACACACACACACAATTTTAACCTACAATTTACTGTGGCAGATTGTAAATTTCATTTGACTGTGCACGTCGAAGACAAATTTGGTGACACACACCAACACTTCTAATTACCGTGTTTGCATTAGCCGTTAGCTATTGCACCATAATGTTATGAGGCTATTTTGTGTGATTTGTGAAGGTGGACCTATCGATTGCAAAGTTAGCTACTTCCGCGACTGGGAGACATGTGCTTTGACTTTCAAATTAAGAGCATAAGACAGAAAGTGCCACATAACTCTGAATACTGCGAATGTAACAGAATTCTCCGTGTATGTCGTTTTATATACTCATCCATTTTCGATTACGCATATTCTTGGTTTGATTTTTTTGTGTACTCTACCACTTTTTGACCTAGAAAGCCACACACACACTCACTTTCATGTGTGCGAAGCCACTTTTTGTGATTGAGAGGAGCACAGCATTGAGTTCTGCCATTGCCATTGCTGAATATTTTCGAAAATTGAAAATATGACATAAAGCGCCGTTCCCGGATTTGTTTGGGTTCTGTTTTTTTCATGCTTGGGTGCCGATATAGCGCTGGCCATGGCCTCTGGCAATGTTTTTTTAATTTTCCACAAGGGGGCAGCATTTTCCTTTTTCCTTGTTAGTGCTTTACTCCAGCTTCAGCTGTTGTTAAAGTGCTATATAAACCAATATTTATGTATTGCATTGTATTTTGAACAGTCACCCTCATTTCAAGCTGATAAACTCCATATCATATAAATTCATATAATTTAGAAATTAACTCTTTTTTTCTGATGGGAGAAGAGCTTGTAAGGTTTTTAACGCTGTATTGAATGACCATTTTGTGTTTCGGAGCCTTTTACTGAGCGAGTTGCTTGTTCTGTAGCCACAAGGGGACATAAGTCTTCTTGTGCCGGTCCCAAGCCTGGATAAATACAGAGGGTTGTGTCAGGAAGGGCATCCGACGTAAAAGCTTGGCCAAAACAAACATGCAAATCAAACCTCTGAAGATGGAGGACACTGATTCGCTGTGGCGATCCCTTGAAGGGAAAAGCCGAAAGGAAAAGAAGAAGAAGAAGATTGAATGTTTATTTAGTCCTAAAACTCAATATTTTGTGGATCCTGGAATTAAGTGACAATGACAAAAAACCCTGCGCACTGGAGTGGACACATTTTTGCACGTCCGGCAGTGAATCCGTTAAAATACAATATTGCCCACCCACTTATTTTTCTGTTTGATCCTTATATAGTATAATAACAGCATAATTGGTTTTATTGTTCCTGTTTCTCCATCATGAGCAATTATCAGTCAAGTGCGGTCAAACCAGCTGAGGAAAAGATGACTTTCAGCTTTTGTTTTTGTGTGCTTGTGTGTGTGACGAGCGCCAATGCCAAATGGGCAATAAAAGGACGGCGTGTGATTTAGGGAGATTTTGATATTTATCTTTGGGGATTTTTTTATTCGCCATTTAGAATGAAATATGTAATAGGAAATTGTCTTCTGACGAGATAAAAATATACCCGTCACGATTGTCGGTTTGTCAAATTGATCAGGAGCGAAAATGCTCCATACAAGACTCGCACCTGCAGGATCAACTGGAGAGACATCCCATAATAGGGTCTTTGCTGACGTTGATCAGCACCGGGGGGTAGAATGCTCAATTTTCACCTGATTGTCTAATTTTTTTAGTGATGATCGAGATTCAGATAAGCTACCAGGCAGACAAAATGAAAAGAGCAGAACAGAATAACTAATTTGGATTTAGGTTTTAACTCATTCCCCGCCAAACATGTGCAAAAATGTGTGCACTCCAGTGCCAGGGTTTTTGTCATTGTCACACGAATTCCAGAACCCCCAAAAAAAAGTTAATTATTAAATTCCATGGGTCTGTAGTTATATGAGCTTGAAATGAGGGGGGCTGTCCAAAATACAATGCAATACATACATATTGGTTTATATAGCGCTTTAACAACAGCTGAAGCTGGAACAAAGCGCTAACTTGGAAAAAACGAAATGCTGCTCCCGTGTGTATAACAAAAAAACGTTTTCATAGGCCATGGCCAGTGCACCCAAACAAGGAAGAACAAAACCCGAACAAATTCGGGACTGCCGCTAAACATCATATTTTCAATTCCCTAATAAATTCAGGAATGGCAGTGAATGAGTTAAAATCTTTACTTAGCTATGGAAGAAATTTCTTTTTTTTTGTGCCATCTTATCCTGTGACTGTAAAGTGACCTTGAGAGTTTGGAAAGGCGCTTGAAAATGAAATGTATTATTATTATTATTATTATTATTATTATTATTATTATTATTATTATTATTATTATTATTATTATTATTTAGAAAGGATCATGAAAGTTGAGGTGCTTTTGCGGGCCATATAAAGTTATGTGGCGGACAAGATCTGGCCCCCGGGCCTTGCCTTTGACACGTGACCGAGGGTAATGTATCTACCCCTTTCCTTTCTGTCTCTGAGTGTCAGCAGTCAAGATTTCTGTAGGCTGCAGCTGCAGCTGGCCCTTAAGTGTGTGTGTGTGTGTGTGTGTGTGTGTGTGTGTGTGTGTGTGTGCGTGCGTGCGTGCGTGCGTGTGTGTGTGTGTGTGTGTGTGTGTGTGTGTGTGTGTGTGTGCATGCATGTGCGCGCGTGCGTCTGTGTGTCTCGCCGGGCGTTGGGCACCTCCGGGCCACATCAGCTCAAGCCCCACTGGTCCTGTGTGTGTGCGTGTGTTTGCGTGTGTGTGTGTGTGTTTGTGAGTGTGTGTGTGTGTATATGTATATATGTGTGTTTGTGTTTTCCAGTGTACGTATTTGTCACCCTGTATTCCCTCTTTATGCTTGTATTCATTTATGCGTGTATACGTGTGTGGTTGTGTGTGCGCCTGTGCGCGCATGCGTGTCTGTGTATGTGTTTTGCACGCTCGTCCACGGCCTCCAGAGAGCGTCTCATCCAATATTCAAGCCCTACTTGTGTGTTTGTGTGCGTCCTGAACACGGGAGCGTCGTTCCCCAGTGCTAAGATATGCTATGCCGCCGTGACCCCCCTTCAAGCCACCCCCACATCACCACACCGCCCTCCCCTCATCCTCCACCTTACACACACTCACACCGGTGATGCTTTCAGTTGACTTTGTCCTCGGTTGTCCCCCTCCAGATGCCCACCTCCTCGTTAAGCGGGTGTTAGTCGTCTGGCCGCCATTGGTTAATCCTCACTTAGTACTCCTCTCTATGTCCTAACATGACACCTCTTTGAAATACCACTTGCCATTTATTTTTAGTTTTTTAGTTTTTTTTACGGTGAATCAGAAGTTTCGTGATGTTGCCCAAATGGATTTGTAAACCGGTTCTGCCATTTTAGAAACCCTGAAATTTGTGATTAAGACGTCATTATTCATCCAGGCGGAACCAGTGACATATATACACAGTATGTACATATTACATATTATTAATATGTGTATCTATATTGGACAAAGACAAGACAACAACATATGTGTAAATAAGACAGAAAATATGTATTAATAAAGGTTTTCCATATATAAGGCGCACCGGACTATAAGGTGGACCTTCAATAAATGAAAAAATGTTTCCAAATAGAATATATACAGTAATTATGTAAACGTTTTCCAAATATAAGGCGCACCACATTTTCAGGCGCTTTAGTAGCTATAGTAGAGGCTGGGGTTACACACTACTTCTAAAGGAGAAAATGGATTCGGTGGCTGCTGACAGTAGTTGCGTAGACCTGTTGTGGCTCAATATTACTTCACATATAAAGCACGCCTGCGTAAAAGCCGCAGGGTCATCTTTTGAAGAAAATCAAGGCTTTTGGGTGTGCCTTATACACCGGAAAATACCTTATATTGGGTTGCAAGCAGTCATGGTACCAATTATTCTTGTCAAAGAAGGTAAAACTACACCCCAAAACGATACATGTCTAAATTCCAATCCTCCCACCCTTTCAAAATAATCAAATCACATATTCAGGCCTTGATATAAATACTTCCAGCTCCCAAGTAATGAGGTCCTGATCCCCCCCCCCCCACACCCCCTTCAAAATAAAAAATAAATAAATGACATAAATAACGAATTGACAGGAAGCGCCCAGCCTCTGAGCTGAACATCGATAAAGCTTAAGCCAAAGTAGAAATGAGACGTTACATTTGTCACTGGAAGCACGTCTGCCGCCCATCAGTCACCGTGTCAACCCAGGCCTGCCCCAACCCGGCCCGACCCGGTTGGGACGGCGTGACTTAATTATACGATTTACATTTGGGCTTAATCTGCGGCCAAAGGACGCCTGCGAGGATAATTGGCCGGTCACCAAATGCACTCGCTCGCATTCTCGCTCAGTGCCTCCGTGAGCTTTTTCTCTGCCGAGTGCTTTTGACTATAAATTATGAAGTGTGGATGTAGTCACACAGGCCGCCACGCACACGTGGCAACACTCACACGCACGCGAACACACTCGGCTCGGTGCGGGTCACAGTACAGACGGCCATTTTATTTCACTGTATGTTTAGGAGCACTTAAGTGTGCGTGCGTGTGTGTGTTTGTGTGCGTGTGCGTGCGTGCGTGTCAGTATTCGTCACACACGGGTTGACATTCCTTCACTCCGGTGAGAGGTAGCATATACCCGCGCGCAGCGCCTCGAAGAAAAAAAAAATTGCTATGCGTGCCCGCGCGAGTGCATGTGTGGGCGGGCTGCCTCCGCTGCCACAACGTGTTAATCCGCTCGGCTGCAGATCCCAATCAGGGCGAGAAAAAGGAGCGGCGGAAGGCAAGGCGAGGCAGCACGATGCAAAAAAAGGCCTCTGATGAATAGATGCGAGAGGTTGAAGAAAGAAAGGAAGGAAAGCAGATGGATGGACGGATGAAGTACGGAGATGAGGATGGAAGGCTAGTGGGCGGGGCTTGCAAGAACAATTACTTTTATTCAAATCAACATTGCACTATAGAGCGACGCAATTTTTCTAAAGAGTACTGATATGATTTAATTAATTTGTTGAAAAGAAATTGACCTCATTGAATATTAACTCATTCACTGCCAGACATGCACAAAAATGTGTCCACTGCAGTGCCAGGATTTTTGTCATTGACACTCGAATCAAGGACCCATAGAATATTGAGCTTTAGGACTACATAAACATTCAATGCTGCGTAAGAAACCTAAGACTCTAATCATTCATCAGAAAAAAATGAGTCAATTCCTAAATTATATTGGTCTGGAGTTATGTGAGCTTGAAATGAGAGTGGCTGTCCATAATACAATGCAATACATACATATTGGTTTATATAGTGCTTGAACAACAGCTGAAGCTGGAACAAAGCACTAACGTGGCAAAAAGAGAACTGCCGTTCCCCTGTGGAAATGCAAAAACATTGCCAGAGGCCTTAGCCAGCGCTTTATCGGCACCCAAACTAGAAAAACAGTACCCGAATACATTTGTGAATGGCAGTGAATGAGTTAAATTACGATCACATTATTTAAAGGACAACCGACGCCTCTGCACAAGTTGTGTCCATAATTTGTAAAATCACTTCAAATGACTTCTACTGAGCATATTTTACAAATATTCCACGGCATATAGTAGCTATATTTTACGTTTTAAGACTCGCGCTGAATATTCAGGAAGTCTTCTTTTCGAGTTGATGACGATGCCTGACGTGACGTTACGTTTGGAACGCCCCTGACCGAGAAAGCGACACACAATGCATTTTGCAGTACTTTGTTTGGTCTGAAAACCTCACGTTGATCAGTGTTGATGGCGAAATTAGAAGGAAAACATTAATAACGCGATGGTGAATCGTTGTGTGTTGCAACAAGACAACTATTTGATATTCGCTGACACAAATTCCCAGCAAACAAATAAGCCCATTTCCAACGGAGCTTGCGCGCCATCTTCTGCATTTTATGGGTGCTACATTGCTGTCATTGATGGCTCGAATTGATATGGGAGGACTCCTTTAATCAATTGCAAACATGTATGCTTTCCTCTTCAGAACTATTTGAATCATAGTCATAACTGGATGAGTAACAAGAAAGCATCTTCTCCGAATCTGAAGTCATTGTTTTGATTCTCGAGCACAGCAAGACGTCCTGGCGTGACGTCACGAAATGGGGGCTGGACTTTCTGAAAATCCACAATTCGCAGCTCAATTTGTTGCAGTTTTAGCAACTTTAAGTCATTTTTATTGGTGTTTTGCATTTGAATAAAAATATCATACTGCATGTTTTAGGTATTTTAGATGCTATAAAACGTTTTTGTGATGTCAGTTAGGAAATACAAAAATGATGTTGGTTGTCCTTTAAGGGGAAAAGCTTATGACTGTAAAGTGTCCTTGAGAGTTTTGAAAGGTGCTTAAAAATGAAGTGATCGATTATAGTGATGGGGGAGGGGAGATTCAGTTCTCATCTCATCTCATTTTCCGTACCGCTTATTCCTCATTAGGGTCACGGGGGTTGCTGGAGCCTATCTCAGCTGTCTTCGGGCACGAGGCGGGGGACACCCTGAATTGGTTGCCAGCCAATCGCAGGGCACACAAAGACGTACAACAGTCACTCTCACACTCACACCTAGGGACAATTTGGAGTGGTCAATCTGCCTGCCATGCTTGTTTTTGGAGTGTGGGAGGAAACCGGAGGACCCGGAGAAAACCCACGCGGGTCCGGGGAGAACATGCAAACTCGGGATTCAGTTTAATTGTTAAAAAAAAAAAAAAAAAAAAAAAAAAATCAGTTTAATTGTTTAAAAAAAAAAACATCTGTTCGTGAAATGTTGACCTACTTTCTAGTTTCTTTCGTTCACCGTCCAGATACTTGAAAACAGACAATTCTGTTTGTTTCTTTGTTTGCTCACGCCCAGCAGCCCTCTTCTTTGAAACTGTAAAGCAGCAGCTTTTTATGTCACGTGAGCATGTGTGCCTGTGCTGCAACGTTCCTCTGACATCCTTTCATTAGCCTCATAGAAGATGCATGCGTCCGTCACGAACTTTCATCATTGTAGCCTTATGCTGTTTGTGTTGATTTTATGTATCTTCCAGGACATACATGCATGTACAATGTCTTCTCTGTGACTTCTGGATGGCCCTTGTGTATTTGAGTATGAGTGTGTGCGTGCGTGCGTGGATGTGGGTGTTTGCGTTTTTCCTCATTTTAATAAACTTCTTGTCTTGTATTAGATTTTTGTTTTAAATTGGGAGCTAAACCGTCTCTCGTGGGATCTTCGAATGGAACCAAGGCAATAAGAAACACTGTTATTACTTCCTTTTTAGAATGTAGACATTCATCGTTTCTGTTTTATCCTTCATTTCCTGGACAGGAGACAAATTGTTGAGGTATAGCCCCCCTCCCAAAAATGGCAAAAAAGAGATAATTTGGTATTTTTATCATTCATATTATTCTTATAAATAAATAGATGAATAAATACATACATGCGGAAATAAATAAATACACAAATAGTTTTTACAAAAATAATAAACAATAAAACAATCTATTAAAAACGAATATTTATTATTTATTATTATAATATAAGTGATCCTATATGATATCATGAAGGCCATTTCATTGATGTAAATTGTTTATTTGGTATATTTTATTTATGTTATTAATTTAAATTATATTTATTAATATATTTTATATGCTATTTTATTATTTTATTTATTTGTATTTTTAAATTATGTGGAAATTATTTATTCATTATGTAAAATATCTTCACCTCGAGACTACAAAGGCTAATCCCATCGATTTCCCCAAAGCAGGTCAAACTGTGAATGTGACACTTTCCCCAAATTAAAAGATTAAAGCTATTCATTGTCTTGAAGCCATTCACGATTCTGAAATGTTCTAACTCTAGACTGCTCAAACAGTTACTGTTCCAAATTTTCACATAATAAGACAACCTATTCGTGTTGTACTTTCCCGAAAAGAAAAGATTTCAGCCATTACTGATTTTGAGCTTTACTCCCAAGCAAGTGAGCATTTTTTTGGCTTTGCCATTTTCCAGTTTTGTTAATTGATTTCCAAAGCGGGAGCTTTCCCGGCCGGTCACGGTGCCTTCCGTCGCTTCACTCGGGCCATAAAGCTTCTGAGCTTAGCGGCAAATCGGGTTGAGCTGGAATCCTCGCCATTGAGGCCGCAGCTTTCACACCAATTCAAGCAGCTGGGTTGACAACGAGCTCGGTCGGTGTTGGCTTGCTGGAGTTCAGGTCCAAAGCGTCAGTTGTCAGCTAACGTCAGCATTTTATGGAATCGAAGAACATTCTGGTCGAATTTCTTTTTTCATTCCGAGATTGCGAGTGCAGATTGAGTTGTCCACCCAAGGTTATTCCAGGTCGGAATCCCGTGTTATCTTCTCCTAAAGGCCAAAAATGTTTTCACATCTCCTCCTCGGGTTTCAACCTCAGCGACTTTAGGCAACTCGAGTCGGTCAACACACATGGACGTGTTTAACGGTTCTTCATTTAGTTATTCAAGGGCCTTTTTTTCCTTCGAAGGGGTTAAATTTAACTTGAATATATCTGTATTTTACAGTAAAGTCTCGTTATATTGATAGTACTGCATATTACGATACTATTTTCATTTCCCGGCAAATTTCTAGTCTTTTATATATAAAATTATTCTTGTTTGTTTGTGTATTTGTTTTTTATTGGTTTATTATTTGTTTGGTTATTTATCTGGTTGCTTGTTTGTTTGTTAGTTGTGTTTGTTTATTTTCTGTTGACTTTTTCATTACTTCTCTTTATAACACGCAGGTGTGTGTATGTATGAAAATGTGACCTCCCCTCCCCCAACCCAGACATTGCGAAAGAAATCCTTTAACGGCTGCAACAGCCCCGAGCCCGATGGCGACGACTCCATCGACCAAAGCCCGCTAAACGACGACAAGTACCGCAACAAGACGGACGACCTGGACAGCCTCTACAAGCGCTACGGCGTGAGTACAATCACCTATGTCATCGTCTCTAACCCCTCTCCTCCTCCTCCTCCTCCTCCTCTTCTTCCTATCCTTCTTCTATTTGGGCTACCAAGGCTCTGAACAAGAAAGAGCACCGGGACTCTGAGAGCCCGGACCCCGAGGAGCCTTTCTCGCTCACGCCACGCACTGAGGAGAAGTACAAAAAAATTGACGAGGAGTTTGATAAAATGATGCGCAACTATAGGCTGTCAGTGAGTACCGTCACGCCTCCTCTGTGTACCCGCCCCTGCCCCAATCCCATCTTTTTTGCCTCCTCGGGCTGCTGATAGCGGCGGCTGACTTCTACTCACAGAGCACTCGCATTCACCATCCTCACACCTCCTCTTCCTCGTCCACATAACCCTCACAGATGGAAAGCCGTTTGAGCATTTATTCAATTGTCCTTCATATGCCATTTGAGGTCCACGTCCTTGGACCGGTTCAGTGGGATTACTACGCCACCGTGTCCAACATTTGTCTTTCTAATGCTACACTGGTAACACGACTTGTTGTTTTGCTCGTACGGGCAAATAGTGTACTGGACTTAAAGATGGATATCAACATGGGTCACTTTCTGGACTCTATTCGTAGTTCGCGAGTGATTTTGCATTACGGGTATAACAAGGGCTTTTTTTTAGTTAAATAACTGACAACTGATTAATCGACTGGAAAATAAAAATCCAACCAAATTTTACCATGACAACATGTTACTGGTGAAGCTGTTATGAATTTTTACTCGGGGGGGGGTTATGAATTTGGGGAAGCCATTACAGATTTTCATACCCTACACATATAACATATAGAGCGCAAAACTAATGAATAACTAGTTTCAAATTTGAAGTAAAAAAATAATGACTGGTATTGTGGTTTACATGGGACAATTTGAAATTGTGGTTCGGACATTAGCAAGCATCATGGAATTTCACAAGTTGGATTTGCTTTCGTGGGCCGAATAAAATGATGTGGCGGGCCAGATTTAGCCTCCGAGCCTTGAATTTGACACCAGTGTTATACAGTATAGACCAATTTTTCCAACATCTCGTAGCACTGTTGTTAGCCATAGCACCGTTGTACCTCTCTAGTAGCGTGTCCAGTTGTCCTATTTGTATGCCCAAAGTTGTCCTTAGATAAAATAAAGGCTCAAACAGCTTTCCATACTCACCAGCACATGAGCTAATGCTAATACTGTGCGTGTGAGACGGAGACCTCCCCCAAGGCAGGACATGAATAGCCTGGTAATATAAAATGTTATGATAAAATGTGTTTTATACGCTCATTGAAAAAATGTCATATACTTGCATTGAACATTTTCTTACGTATAATTGCGTATTTATTTTTATATCGTCTTTTTTTTACTTTTTGGTGAATTGTATTAAAATAGGTGATTTTTTTTTAATTACTCATATTTTGTTGATATAATCTGCATTCATTAAAATCTGATAAAATCACATAATACATCGTTAGCGTAAAATATTTTAATTTGCTCCTGGAATAAATGAATTAAGTTGCGTTGATAAATGATGAGGGGAAATGCAAAATGAATGTGTGACAGTAGGAGAGACCTCTGTTCAGCACGCAGAAGTGCAGTTCAAAGACGTAGAAGATGAAAATGAACAGGAAGCACGCACAAGGGGACCATGTTTGAAGATTCATCTTTTATAGGGATTTCATCAATTTTGGCCGTTGTCATCTCAGTTTGTACTCTTCAGAATATAGTGTAATTTAATATTTTAAAAAAAGGTCCGATGTCAGCAGGTGTTAAACTTCTGAATTTTTAGCTTTACCGGTACTGGAAAAATATCAGCTATAAACCATTTTTTTCTGCTATTTTTTTTGGGCTCAGCATGCATGTCAGCCATTTTTGTGGAGTGTGTTGCCACATTTTTTTTGGCATGTGCACGAAACGAAGCTCATGTTGCCAATTTGTTTTTATGTGCCGATTTATTTGTTACTATTTTATTTATTTATTTCCCTTTTTTAAACAAGTTTATAGTAAGATATCTTTTTAAACAACAATGCTTGAGTCTTCATATTAGTTTACATTGTTTTATGTATTTATTTATTTTTTCACCAGTGGATCAGGGACGTCATAGTGGAATGTGCACGTCTACTACAAGCTAAATGTTGAAAGCAAACACGAAGCTGTAGCATCCATTGACAAAAAGAGATTGCCTCACATCTCCTGTCCCACATAAATCCGCTTTGATTCCAAATGAATGTAAATCATACATTTGGAAAATAATTCAATCATTTTTTTTAATCTAAACAAAATAATCTTTAATTAGCTTCAAGTACACCAAACTGTACAAAATAACTTGTATTATTTCTGTCATTCTTTAAAATGATAATACACCCTGACAATCAGAATTCATGCTCCTTATTCATAAAAGTGAGTGAGACAAATAGCTCTGTGTGCTATAAAAATCTGCACGCAATTTGCGAAAGGTACGTTAATGACATCCTGGGCTTTAACCGCCATAGTCATGGAAACCGTAGGCGACGAAAACACCCTTTTTTTCCTTCATTTTTTTAAAAAGTAATAACACAATTTAATACCTCAGGTTCATGCCTTCCTACTGTGAGAAGTGATGCTATTCATAGAGCTAGCGTGCAGTCGCCGTGGAGACGTCCCTGACTGGACACAGTATTTCGGTCATGAACCGGCTCCGTCCCCAGCTCAGGTTCCGCTTAGCACCGCGATTGATGCCTTTTCCCGTGGCGCTCAATCACGCCATTAATGTCACCTTAACGAGTGCTGTTTGATTTTACGAGCTGGCTAACTGCCCGGCTCGTGATTGGTCACTGGGGAACGTACACGGTCACCCTGAGCACTTTTATGATCTCACACCTGAGACTGACCAGCACCACACCATATACACTATGAGCTTGATACTACCTCCTACGCAAGGAAAGTCACGCCTTCACTTCAGCCACAAATTCCGTTTGACTATCTTTACAAAAAGCAGACTTTTAGAAATTGCTGAATACAAAATCGAGGTATCAAGCTGCCTAATACCACTGGGAGATAGGTTTGCTGTCAAACTAAACATAAAACAAAACAAATTACACGTTGTGAGCTTAAAACAACAGAACTTTGCCTTTTGCTAACTTAAAGCTAACACAGTACAAAGCACTATAGAGAGGCTAATGAATAGCATCAATAGGTAAAACCATTCAAGCGCTGTGTTTTGACGCTGTATTTCACTAGCTTAAAGGACAACCAACATCACTTTTTTGTTTTTAACTGACATCAGAAGTTTTATAGCATCTAAAATACCCAAAACACAGAGTATGATATTTTTAGTCAAATGCAAAACACCTATACAAATGACTTAAAATGTCCAAAATCTGCAAAAAATTGAGCTGCGAATTGGGCATTTTCAGAAAGTCCCGCCCCCAGTTCGTGACATCATGCCAAGACGTCTTGCATTGCTAGTGAATCAAAACAATGGCTTCAGATTCGGAGAATATGCTTTCTTGTTACACATCCAGTTATGAATATGATTCAAATAGTTCTGAAGAGGAACACACGCTGCTGCTGCGGACTGCAAATTTCCCCATTGCGGGACGAATAAAGGTATTCTGATTCTGATTCTGATTCATACATGTTTGCAATCGATTAAAGAATTTATTTGTGCCATTTTGAGGCAACATTGGGGAGAAATCTCTCACACAAAAAAAAGAGGCACAAAATGGCGACCTCCTGTGGCCACCTCAGTTTCCACAGGCTGATAAATTCCTTATATGGCGCTTAGACGCCCTCTTCTGGCCTTCTGGCGGCTTTTGGGTGCAACACGAGGTCCCCAGACCAAACAAGTACAGCAAAATACATTGACGTGATGGAAGGACCGCTACAATGCGTCTTTTTTACGGTCAGGGGCGGTCATTTAGTGACGTCACGTACGGACTCGTCACCAATTCAAAAACAAGACTTCCTGAATATTCAGCGTGAGTCTTAAAATGGAAAATATAGCTAGCTATATGCGGTGGAATCTTTGTAAAATACGCTCAGTAGAAGTCATTTGAAGCCATTTTACAAATTCGACGTCGGTTGTCCTTTAATGCTAACATATGACACGGAAGGCCGTATGCAGGCCAATAAAATAGTATTGTTTTTTTGCAGTCATTGTAAACCTTTAAACAACTTTTTGCACAAAACAGAGCAGCGATACTTACAAATAGAACATACAAAAAAATCTCACAGGCACAAATTCCCTCTTCTCTGTGGGAGCAACACATATTATCAGTGCTCAGTTGGGGAAGTTTTCTACCTTCTCTCATTGCTTTTAATTCAACACTGCTTTTCTTCCAGTAGACCTTGGTGCGGCACACCATGTTGTAGCAAACAATTGGAAGAGACTAAAGTTGACCGACTCTAAATTCCAACCTCTCTGCAGCACATTTAAGAAAATCTTGAAAGAATCAAATCCCAACCCGGGTCCGTTATGCGTATCCCAAACATAAATACAAATATAAATGATACATTTGAAAATGTTTTAACGTTTCAAATCAAGCATTTTTCTTTCATTCCATGTGCTCTTGCCTTCCTTACAGCCAAAGTGGGTCCCAGGCTGTACAACCTGAGCACAGAGCCCGGAACTTTGGCCCATTTTCTTGAAATAGAAGTCCTGCTTTCACTGAGAAATGGGTCACCTTTCGGGACAACCCGAAATGGTTGACATCAATTTTAGTACACTTTATGGACTCAATTGCTGAAAGAAGAAATATCTTCATTTCACACTTGCAAAAATGTCACTTCACACGGATCTGTGTGTATGTCTCTGTCGTATCATGTCAGCTAAAACAATTTATTCACATTTAAAATGTTAGCATGTAGCATTAACATTGTGTTGGTGTCTTGCTCAGATACAATGCACGTTTGAACACTGTTACAGTAGGATGCAGAGTAAATGCTAGGTATGACTATAATATCTGTAGAATGTAGCTTTAGCAGTGAAATGTAGCATTATTGGTAACCATGTATCCTCTGAAAACATTGGGATGCAGTATATAGATAATGGGATGTAGCATTAGTGATGTACTGTTAGTTTGAAATAGTTGCAGGCGAAGGAGATAGATGACTTTCCTCGGCTGACTTGTTTTGTTTTGGTGTGACTGTTTTCCAACTTTCAGGCTTGTTTGCTTCGCTGATGCTAAGCTAATGAAGCTAACTTGACCAACTGTCTCGTAATGTGGATATGGCATTGAAAATCCCCACTCTTCTCTTCTCGGTTGCCCTCAGGCCACCGTCCCACAGCCAACCTTCTCCATGCCCGTCACCGTGCCAGTGTCCAATCAGAGCGCCCCACCACCGCAACCCACCTCCCTACATTTCAGCAACAATCCGGGCGGCGCCCTGGTCACCACCACCTCCTTCATCAATGCCGCCCTCTCGGATCCCCGCCTCCTGTCACCGCAGCAGCCCGCTCTGCAAAGGAACACCGTCTCCCCGGGACTGCCCCAGCGACCCGCAAGTGCAGGTTTGACACCCTACCCGCACTACGTTTTATTGTTCATAGGTCAAACGCCGGAAAACATTTGGGGAAAATTTAGCACACAAAGCCAGTTACACTGAGAAATTTTTAATTTAATAGAATTGTCAATCGTGAGTAGATCCACAGTCTCGAGATGTTAGGGCTGAAAAGACACAGGAAGTCTGTCATTTTGGTTTGAAACAACCGTTTGAGGCTAAATTGTCTCAGAGGCACCAACATTTATTTTAAAATCAGTTCAGTCATTAAATCCAGTTCGACTCAGTATGCTTAAATTTGGTCGGTGACTCTATCGGGAGTAGACCCACAAATATCTCAAGATGCCATGCCTGAAAAGACATAGGGAGTCAGCCATTATGAGGATATTTGTGTTCACACAACGCTGAAGAACTTCTCTCATCTCATCTCATTTTCCGTACCGCTTATTCCTCATTAGGGTCGCGGGGGTTGCTGGAGCCTATCTCAGCTGTCTTCGGGCACGAGGCGGGGGACACCCTGAATTGGTTGCCAGCCAATCGCAGGGCACACAAAGACATACAACAGTCACTCTCACACTCACACCTAGGGACAATTTGGAGTGGTCAATCTGCCTGCCATGCATGTTTTTGGAGTGTGGGAGGAAACCGGAGGACCCGGAGAAAACCCACGCGGGTCCGGGGAGAACATGCAAACTCCACACAGGGAGGCCGGACCGGGACGCGAACCGGCGACCTCTGCACTGTGCAGCCGGTGTGCTAACCACTCGACTACCGGGCCGCCCCGCTGAAGAACTTGTGATAGATAAATTAATTAACAGATAAATACACAAATAAATAAACAAGTACATAAATGAATACACCAATATAGCAATACACAAATAAATAAACACACAAATAAAGTAAATAGATAAATAAATAGATAAAAAGATAAACAAATACATAGATAAATTGATAAAACACAAAGTCAGTCATTTTTGGGGACCAATCCAGTCTTACTTAGCATCCTAAAGTTTTGAAGCAATCTTTCTTATGAAGAAAAGTCTCAAGAAACCATGCCTAAAGATTCCCAAAGTCAGCCATTTTGGTTCCAAGGTTGTCAAAGCATTATGATATTCCACTTCCCAAACACATTCACATGGCTCACAAAATGTCATGTCACAAAGCAACAAAGCAAGTGCTGAAGAAAAGTCAGTCAGCTTTATTGTCAAATATGCTAATATGCATGACATACAGCACAGATGAAATTACTGTCCTCTCGGACCCAGCATGGAAGGCACTTATAATGACTTTAACATAATAAACATGAACACGCCAATTTGCCGGGAGAGGGGAGCCGCTGCGTGTTCACGCGCCGCCATCTTGGGAAAAACAAAAAACAACAAAAATAACCAATATGACAACACAAAGACACAGAGTCATTCATTCTTCAGGACTTGCTGTACCCCCTTTGTGATGACATGAAGCAGTTCTAGATGAAAGAGGAGAGGATCAAAGCATCTATGTCAGCAGTGGATCAGGGACGTCATGGTGGAATTTGTACATCTACTACAAGCTAAATGTTGAAAGCAAACACGAAGCTGTAGCATCCATTGATGAAAAGACATTGTCTCACATCTCCTGTCCCACATAAATCCGCTTCAATTCCAAGCTGCGACAGTTCCACATATGCATCGGCGCTCTGCGCTGACGCTACTTTCTTCTTATCGCGGGCACCTCAAGCCATGCATCCATCCAACCACAGACCAACAGCACCGACCTTTCCACTGAATAAAGCGGGGCTGTGAAGATGCTGCCCATTACAGGCGCAAAAAAGTACAATGGCCCCACCATTCAAAAACAATACTGGCATATTTATGCTGCCGAAAGGCGCAACCGCTCAGCACAGTTTCCTCCTTGATGATTGTCGTGGCCAAAAATGCTGAAAAACAATCTATATCCGTTGCACGTGACGCACAACAACATAAAGTGACAAAAGAAAACACAATAACAAGACAAAAACAGCAAGGCTCATGAGAGCACTTGCTGATGGCTACCTACTCAGGCGCCATCTTGGAAAAAAAAATCAATCAATCAAAAAAAAAAAAATCAAAAAGAATCAATGACTCTCTGTCTTTGTGTTGTTATCTTATTAATTTAGTTTTTTTTTTTTTTTTTTTTTTTTTTACTTCAAGATGGTGCCGCGCGATTGGTTGCCTTTCAGAATCAGAATCAGAATACCTTTATTCGTCCCACAATGGGGAAATTTGCAGTCCACAGCAGCAATTGAAGAGGGATTTCCAACAGCTCCTGTATTTTGTTTTTCTACTTCTTCCTTTCATAACTTTGCTGCTGTGTTACTTGCGAGTAGAGTGAATGCTGGCGCGAATGGCTGCCACTCCTCACCCGCACACGCAAAACAAAAAGTCATTGTCTCCCGTGACTAAAGTGTCCTTGAGAGTTTTGAAAGGTGCTTAGAAATGAAATGTATTATTATTATTATTATTATTATTATTATTAGTATTATTAAAATAATCTCAAAAAGATATGTCCTATTTCCAGGAAGTTGGACTCACGTGGCTCAGCTGTGCTCAACCACATTTTAAAAACAATTGTCTTCCCCAAGCCAATTAAAAACCTCTGAGTAAATTCTATTTTGAGAAATGTGATACATGTACCTGCCATGAGTAAAGTTAAAAAAATCCCATGTCTGAAAAAACACAAGAAATTAGCCATTATAAATTTAATTGGCCTTGTCAGGCTGATTTGCAAATTTTCTGTGGCCCAAATTCATCCATGGGATTCTGTCCAATTGTTGGCAAATTTTGAACTACGTTCGAGAAGCTAACATTCATTTGTGAATAACTTGTGATTTTCTTCCCTTCAAAGTCCGTATACGTGCACGGAATACTCCGCCTGGCGACTGTGGGGGTGCCGGGGCCCGTTCATTGCTGCTTTAATTTAAACTTTTGTAACTTCCACACGAGCTGACATTCTTATCGCGGGCACCTCAAGCCATGCATCCGTGCATGGCTTGAGGTGCCAACGTCTTTTGATGCACGCTGCTGACTGATGAGATTCCTACGTGTGGAAACATCATCGAGCCAAGGCGTGCCAAAACAAAAGCTTCTTCAAAAACAACAGCCGGCTGTGAAGTGCCGCCCACACGATTTGATTGACGGCTCTTCTTTGTGAGACGAACAACTTCTTCCTCCCGAAACATGTTTGCTCCCCCCTGTCTCCTCTCCTTTGTCCTTTAGTATATTTTACTCTTCAAAGCGCAACACATCTTGCACTCATCATTCGATAAACCATCAAATACAGAAATGTTCCTTGTGCGATGAAATTAATGCTCACTTTTAAGATTTAACTTCAACTCGTGCACTGCGTCATACGTAGACCCATTTCTAATATATTGGACGACACGACAGGGTTCAAATATGCATCATTCAAACAATTAAAGTAGCATCTGTGCGGCTCAAATGTTATCGTTTAATGAGGGAGTTGACATTCTGCCCCCTCTCATTTGAATTCATGCACAGCAAAATTGTCGACCGTGAAATACTTGTATCGTGAAACCGTTGATGCAAAGATTAGAATGGATTATTTAAATATAATATGAATGACTGGTTGAGTTATGCTCCTGTTTTTTTTTTGTCCTTGTCTGCAGGCGCACTCCTCAGTGGAGATCTGGGAAACTCCAACGGAGCGTGCCCGAGTCCAGTCCGTAAGTCAAGTTCGCACACACGCACGCAGGCATAGTCAGACACGCGAATGCTGTTGAGAGGCATCAGCTAAAGGTCACAGTACAGAAGAACGAATGTGACGGGTGAACAACAATTTGATTTGGGAAAGAGAAAATGAAAACAGTCTTTTAAACTGCTTCTTCTCTCACTGACTGACTGTTGTTTTTTTTATTGTTATTGCCGTCATCTATTTATTTCATGAGAATTACGAATGCTTGTAAAACTAGTCAGCCGGCCGTTTTAACTCATTCACTGCCATTCACAAATTTATTCAGAAATTTAAACTATGACGTATTGCGCCATTCCCGAATTTGTTCGGGTTTTGTTTTTTTTCATGCATTGGGTGCCGATAAAGCGCTGGCCATGGCCCCTAGCAATGTTTTTTTTTCTTTTCCACAAGGAGCAGTATTCCCCTTTTTTATAATATAAGAATACATTGCATTTATAGGCTTAGCGCTTTGTTGTTAAAGCGCTACATAAACCATGTGCATATGTAGTGCATTGTATTTTGGACAGCCACCCACATTTCAAGTTCATATAACTCCAGACTTATATAATTCAAGAAGTAACTCTTTTATTCTGATGAAAGAAGAGCATCTAAGGTTTCTAACGCTGTACAGAATGTTTATGTGGTCTTAAAACTCAATATTCTGTGGGTCCTGGAATTCAAGTGACAATGACATAAACACTGGCACTGGAGTGGACAGATTTTTGCACGTCTGGCAGTGAATGAGTTAAAAGCAACTAAATTAGTAGATTTTCTTTCCTTTTGTAAATTACCACATTACAACAATGGACAAAGATCATGACATTCAAACAAACCAGATTTTTGCCGATTGCGATCGAAGCTATACAGAAAACCAAGTATTGCAAAAAATTTAAATGATGTCTCTGTACTTATCTTTATCCTTGTAAGTGCTAGGGACTAATAAAATAAATTATTTTATTCATTATGTACTTTTTAAAAATGAGTTGGCCGAATAATCGATTATCGTAATTTTATTGTGACCAATATCAGCAAAGGCCTGAAAAACAATCTTTATTGCTTAGGCCCTAAAGTTGAGCTTACTGAGTCACATAATTGTGACATTCTTATTTGTTTATAATATCTGCGTGATATTGCCCACTGATGGCCAAGATAAGCAGACTGTTTTTTTGTGGCTGGAATGGATTAATGCCAATTTCGAAGGGGAATGGTGTTTTGAAAGTTTGAGTGTCTTGAGTTGTGAGCAAGACTATGAAATAAATTGAACTCCTGTATCAAGTCATGGCACTGCTGTACAGACACGTCCGTCAAGACTTAATTGTACAAAGCAGCTGAGAGCAAACGTTCCCTCACGACAACTGCAACCAATAAAATAGGCAACACTCATCTTGTGTTCTTGACATCCTCCCCAAACCGACCCCCACCGAATGCCCTTGGGGCCCCTCTCAGCTGTTGGCCCTCATCTCCCCTCTCCGCAGTGGCCCCGCCCAAGCGTCGCCAATCTTGGCACCGACCGCTCCTCAGAGGTGACTTTGACGCTGGCCAGATCTTCCCCCTTGAAGCCCATTAGCGGCACATAAGAGTGCCAGCACTAACAGATATCTTCTTGTTTGCTTTCTCTCTTTCGTTGTTTTTTTCCATACCCTCTGGGCTTCATGATGGCCAAGTGGGTCAAGCTTGCTTCCTTTTTCTTTCTTTTTTTTGCATTCAACGTGAGTCTTAAAACGTAAAATATAGCTATATTCGGTGGAAACTTTGTAAAATACACTCAGTAGAAATCATTTGAAGTGATTTTACAAATTATGGACACAACTTGCCCGGAGGTGTCGGTTGTCCTTTTAAAGCTCACAAAGTGATCACTGTACACATGAGCTCACACTATTGAACATGGAGGTCTGCACGGGAGCTCCTTCACTTGCCGTTTTTTCATGTTGATCTTTTTAGATGGGCAAGAGGTAGTTTGGTATGGAGAAAATGAAAACAGTCTTTTAAACTGCTTCTTCTCTCACTGACTGACTGTTGTTGTTTTTTTTTTATTGTTATTGCCGTCATCTATTTATTTCATGAGAATTACGAATGCTTGTAAAACTAGTCAGCCGGCCGTTTTAACTCATTCACTGCCATTCACAAATTTATTCAGAAATTTAAAATATGACGTATTGCGCCATTCCCGAATTTGTTCGGGTTTTGTTTTTTTTTCATGCATTGGGTGCCGATAAAGCGCTGGCCATGGCCCCTAGCAATGTTTTTTTTCTTTTCCACAAGGAGCAGTATTCCCCTTTTTTATAATAGAATACATTGCATTTATAGGCTTAACGCTTTGTTGTTAAAGCGCTACATAAACCATGTGCATATGTAGTGCATTGTATTTTGGACAGCCACCCACATTTCAAGTTCATATAACTCCAGACTTATATAATTCAAGAAGTAACTCTTTTATTCTGATGAAAGAAGAGCATCTAAGGTTTCTAACGCTGTACAGAATGTTTATGTGGTCTTAAAACTCAATATTCTGTGGGTCCTGGAATTCAAGTGACAATGGCATAAACACTGGCACTGGAGTGGACAGATTTTTGCACGTCTGGCAGTGAATGAGTTAAAAGCAACTAAATTAGTAGATTTTCTTTCCTTTTGTAAATTACCACATTACAACAATGGACAAAGATCATGACATTCAAACAAACCAGATTTTTGCCGATTGCGATCGAAGCTATACAGAAAACCAAGTATTGCAAAAAATTTAAATGATGTCTCTGTACTTATCTTTATCCTTGTAAGTGCTTGGGACTAATAAAATAAATTATTTTATTCATTATGTACTTTTTAAAAATGAGTTGGCCGAATAATCGATTATCGTAATTTTATTGTGACCAATATCAGGAAAGGCCTGAAAAACAATCTTTATTGCTTAGGCCCTAAAGTTGAGCTTACTGAGTCACATAATTGTGACATTCTTATTTGTTTATAATATCTGCGTGATATTGCCCACTGATGGCCAAGATAAGCAGACTGTTTTTTTGTGGCTGGAATGGATTAATGCCAATTTCGAAGGGGAATGGTGTTTTGAAAGTTTGAGTGTCTTGAGTTGTGAGCAAGACTATGAAATAAATTCAACTCCTGTATCAAGTCATGGCACTGCTGTACAGACACGTCCGTCAAGACTTAATTGTACAAAGCAGCTGAGAGCAAACGTTCCCTCACGACAACTGCAACCAATAAAATAGGCAACACTCATCTTGTGTTCTTGACATCCTCCCCAAACCGACCCCCACCGAATGCCCTTGGGGCCCCTCTCAGCTGTTGGCCCTCATCTCCCCTCTCCGCAGTGGCCCCGCCCAAGCGTCGCCAATCTTGGCACCGACCGCTCCTCAGAGGTGACTTTGACGCTGGCCAGATCTTCCCCCTTGAAGCCCATTAGCGGCACATAAGAGTGCCAGCACTAACAGATATCTTCTTGTTTGCTTTCTCTCTTTCGTTGTTTTTTTCCATACCCTCTGGGCTTCATGATGGCCAAGTGGGTCAAGCTTGCTTCCTTTTTCTTTCTTTTTTTTGCATTCAACGTGAGTCTTAAAACGTAAAATATAGCTATATTCGGTGGAAACTTTGTAAAATACACTCAGTAGAAATCATTTGAAGTGATTTTACAAATTATGGACACAACTTGCCCGGAGGTGTCGGTTGTCCTTTTAAAGCTCACAAAGTGATCACTGTACACATGAGCTCACACTATTGAACATGGAGGTCTGCACGGGAGCTCCTTCACTTGCCGTTTTTTCATGTTGATCTTTTTAGATGGGCAAGAGGTAGTTTGGTATGATGTAAATTCTACATACTGTGTTGAAAACCTAAACACCGTCCAGTCAAACGCAGCTCAGGTGACTGTACACCCAGAAGCTTCTTGCGGTCAGCTAATGCTTCTCCTGGAAGCCCCCCACCAATTCACCGCTGCTCCCTGTTCAGTATCCCCTTTCTTTCCCGTGTGTGTCAGTGTGTATGTGCTCCTGTGTATTTCACTCTCAGCTGTTGTGAGTTCGACTCCTCGGGAACATCCACATTGACGTCAGATGGCATTCTCAACATTCCCCAGTACAGCGTTGCCATATCGCCACCGCATGGACTCTACACGTGAACACAAACACACAGACGCTAATAATACACAGGTGGAATAGAGACTGTATATGTGTGTATGTATGTGTGTGCGTGTGTGTGTGATTGAAACTGAGCAGAATCACATATCACTACTGTTATCAGAAAGCAGTGACATGGAGAACCTCTACAGCCTATCTTACGCAGACCCGTGTGTGTGTGTGTGTGTGTGTGTGTGTGAGACAACCACATATTCACCCGCCCTCCAGTTGACCGCCCCCCCGACCCCGTCCCTACTTCCGACCACGACAACCAAGCCACTGTGTTTCCCCATTATTATTCGTTTTTATTCGTCGTGTCATTTTGTGTGCATTCATTTAAATGTGATTTTCATTTGTTGATGATTCTTGTTATTTCAAATGATCCCACATTCTCGATGTGCTTTTCCAGCTAATGGCTACTTAAGCGCCCGGGCCTCTCCAGGCTTGCTGTCCGTCTCCAACGGCAACAACAACAACCTGGTCAAAGTAGTCCCAGCTAAGTCTCCGCCTCCTGCCAGTCCTCAGATGGTCAACACTCGCAAGTCGGACCTCCGGGTCATTACCTCGCAAGGGGGCAAGAGCCTTATGCAACTGGTGAGAAAACTAAAATAAAATGCGGCAAGTATCAATAAAACTTTTCTGTTCTTTATATATATATATTATATATATATATATATATATATATATCAACTTACGAACTTAATTGGTTCTCAGACAGAGTGTGTAAGGCGAAAAGTATGTATCTCAAAAGTAAATTTCCCATAGGAAGCCATTAAAATGGGAATAATCCGTTCCCGGGTTTCCATAAAATATACTTTTCAACTAAATAAGCCTTAAACCTACACACAACATACCTTATTCTATGTATAATAAATGTGCTATTCTATTGTAATGAAAGAAATACACTGCATTGTATCATAAAGTCACTTTATTTACATTTGTGATGGTCATTTATGGCTTGATGGAATGGCGTTGGAGGTCAAAGGTCAAAGGCAATTGCTGTTTGGAAAGAGGGTCATTACATGAGGACTGTAATTAAATGTAAAATAAAGTTTTATTTACCTTTTTGTTGGTCGTTGATGGCTTATGGAAGGAGAGTCACCTTCCATGAGGACTGTTGCTAACTTAACCTCTGGTGCTGTTCGGTCGTGTGCTTCCGCCAGCCGTGTTGTGTTTGTATTATGAAAATAGTGCTTATTATAAGGTTTAATTTTCATGAATTTGACGTTTGTAAGATAAGGTGTTTGTAAGTTGAGGTCTCACTATATATATATATATATATGTATATATATATATATATATATATGTATATATATATATATATATATATATATATATATATATATATATATATATATATATATATATATATATATATATATAAATAAAATAAATAAAAAAATAGAAAGAGGTCTCTCTCTGTGCTAAAAGTCTTCATTTTGTGAAAGATGGAGTTACAACCATGCCGCTCCTCACTGCTAGCACTGCTGAAATTAACCTTTTTTAAATGCTGACAAATTAAAAACTCACATTCACGACCACAGACTTTTTGTTTTCAATAAAACCTTCCAATTGTGTGCAACGTGATTTACGTGAATGGTCACCTTGTGTGTTTCCTCCCGCCGCACAGACAGAAGAAGAGCTGGAGCTGGTCAGCGAGGTGAATAGAAGCTTACGCAACCTTTGGCACGCGCGTGTGATGTCCAATTGTGTGTGAACACAACATGCATGAAACATGCACGCGCCTGTCACGACCTACTCGTATCGTTACAGCGTCTAGCATAAGGGAGAGACCCAGGCGAATCTCACCATCACCTGATCTCGACTTTTTCATTTTTTTTTCTTTCTTTCTGTCTTTAATGTTATCAGCCATTATTGACAACAATCGTGGCCAACTTATAATAACTCATTCGCTGCTATTCGCGAATTTATTCTGGAATTGATAATATGACATACAGCGCCATTCTCCAATTAGTTTGGGTTTTGTTTTTTTCTTGCTTGGGTGGCGATAAAGCGCTGGCCAGACCTCTGGCAATGTTTTTTTCCATTCCATGAGGGGCAACATTTTCCTTTTGCCCATGTTAGCGCTTTGTTCCAGCTTCATCTGTTGTTAAAGAGCCATTTTAATCAATACAAACGCTCCCCTATTTACAAACATTCGAGTTACGAACAGTACATACAAACATTTTTGTAGTAACCTATGTAGTATTCTCTCCAGTTGTACATGTACATATCTTTATAGAGCATATATTTTGTTTATTTATTTATTTTTCAGTACAAACTATTCAAAGTTACTTATACAAGCCTTAGACATACAGCCTTTAACATACATTGCATACAAAATATAGCACTGAAACAACTTACGAACAAATTCACCTTACGAACGACCGTTCGGCACGTGTCTTCTTTTTAAGTTCGGGAGCGTCTGTATGTATGTATTTTAGTGTATTTTGTACAACCAGCCCCATTTCAAGCTCAGATAACTCCAGACCCATATAATTTATGAATTAACTCTTTTTTTCTGATGAAATAAGAGAGATAAGGTCTCTTACGCTGAATTGACTGTTTAGATAGTCCTAAAACTCAATAGTCTGTGGGTCCTGGAATATTAGTGAAAATGACAAAAACCCGGCACTGGAGTGGACACATTTTTGCACATCGTCTGGCAGTGAATGAGTTAAAAAAAGTTGCGATCAGGTGACTTTTTTTTTTCTAAGAGAGGATTTGAGGATATGAGTTGGGAGAGTGCTCAACTCAGTGAGGAAAGAATGCAACTGCAACAAACTACAAAACTACAAAAAACAAGTTCATCCGGCCGTGCTAAACTCTCTCAACAATTTGATGCAACTACAGTAAAGTCTCGTTATATCGATATTCTCTGGAGAAAAATATCGATATAACCGGACTATCGATATATCCGATCCTGCGGCATGTAAATTTTCTCCTTGCGTTCATAGAAATAGTATCGTAATAAGCAGTACTATCAATATAACCGATATCGATACAATGAGACTTTACTGTAGTAGTAAATAGAACAGGACGGGACAGTCTCAATGAGCTGGGTTAGGCTTCATCATGGATGCAAGGGAAACGACACATTAAAGATAGGACAGGACAGACGTAGAAAGACAGATAGTGTTAATGCCCTTTAAAAAACGGTTGCGACAAGTCGTGTTTTGGAAAAGACAGGAAAAGAGAGCCAGAATAGAGCTACACCTTGTTCGGTAGGGCTGAGATAAGAGGCAAATGAAAAATGATGGACCAGGACAAAACTCAGCCAGGCAGTGCTATCCTCTGTGAGGAAAGGATGTGACAAGTCGCAGACAGAGCAGGATTGGACAATAGAAGCAAGCATGGTAGTGTCAACCGTCACAAAGTGATGTCAATAGTATCAAATAGGACAGTGGAACAGGACAGATGATAATCCTGTCTAAGAAAGTCACTCAAAAACTACTAAATAAAGCAGGACAAAAACAAGGCCGGAGAAGTCGAAGTGCTTAATCCTGTTAGGAAGGCAAACAACAGCCACAAATAGGATAGGACATAATTGTGATCTGGGTAAAGCTACCCCCTGCCAGTAAGGAATGTGAAAAGTAGCAAATAGAACAAGACAGAATCGGACAGTTCCACACTTTGTAATGGACAAAAGGTAACAAATGGGACAGGACAGTCGTGGTGAGTCTGGCAGTGCTACATCCTGTGAGGAAGCTTCACCACAAAGTGCAAATAGAACAGAACACTTGCCAGTGATTTCCCCCGATGATGAAGTGTGTTATGAGTAACTGTCAGTTAGCCAAACAGTCCAAAACTCTGTCATGAAGGAAAGCTACTATCAGCACTTAGCATGGGGCGGGAGCAGTGAACCAGGAAACGCCACATCCTTTGTGGAAGGGACAGAGTTAGCCAGTCTGTCCAACACTCTGTCATGAAGGAATGCTACAATTAGCACTTTGGAGCAGAACAGGAGCAGTGAACCAGTAATTGTTCCACCCAGCATGCGGGTGCTTTCGGAGACAGGAGATTGATCAAGGGTACGAATGAAACGCCCAAAAAGCATGAAAATACACACACCAGCATGGCATGCATCACATTTTTCACCACAACAAAAGACCACGACTCCCGTGTTACCTTGGCAACTTGATGTGCAACACATCTTTGCACGCCCATGTTAAATTTGCGGTGGTAGCAAAGTTTCATCGAGCTTATTAAATCCAGAAAAGGTGATATGAATATAAATATCATCCACAATGACGACGGACATGCCATTTGTTTTCAAGTCACTGCACAGCACAGGGCAGTGTGCTGTGTTTGCTAAACTAACCTTTAGCATCAATCTATGTCTGAGCTATATTATCCGCTGTCTTTTCAGAATGCCCAGCGGCTAGGTGGCTCCCAGGTGCCGCAGCCCCTCACCACCCCAGTTGTTTCCGTGGCGACGCCCAGCCTTCTGGCGCCATTTTCAGCCATGCAGACAGCCTACAACACTGGTAAAAAAATAATAAGAATAAAGTCCAAGAAACACCTTTGTACTGGCTTGCAACACAGTCAGCCCAATTGTTAAACAAAAATAAGGTTTTATTCTGAAAAAGTTCAAAATGGACATTTGTCTCAGTTCTAAGTTAAATACAACGGTGTTTATCTAATGTATACACCTTTGTTAATACCTTTGTCATATTTACATTTGTTTGCAGCTACACGCGTAGCAACTCAGTTCTTTTAATGATAACAGGTTAATTTATGGTTAAAATAATTGTTGAGTAATGGGTCAAAACAAACTAATTACTCAACTAATTTCAAATTCATGATGCAAAAAAATGCACAGATACAGAATAATTATTTTCACTGTTTTGGTTCATAGTATGTCAGAAACTGGTTAGAAACTTTCATAGAGGATTGCAAAAATTTGAGATTTAGTTTTGGGAGGATGAAATTCATTCATTTTGCATAATGTAAGGTCTCTAAATGAGATAAATTCTCAGAAATAATTATTGATTAATTGATCGTCAGTAGTGGGTTGATCAATTATCTCATTCACCACCATTCCCAAATTTATTCGGGAATTTAAAAGCATGACGTGGAGTGCCATCCCTGAATTTGTTCGGGTTTAGCTTTTTCTTGCAGGGGGCGTGCCGATAAAGCGCTGGTCAGGCCTAGGGCTGTTTTTTCCCTCTCACGAGGGCTCAGCGTTTGTTTTTTGTACAGCCACCCCCATTTCAAGCTCAGATAACTCCAGACCCATATGACAACGTTTTCTATTACTGCATTGAATGCTTATCGATGAGAAGGTTTCTTCAGCCGTCATCTGTACAAAAGTGAAGGTTTCGGACGTTTCGCCTCCTATCCAAGAGGCTTCGTCAGCGAACTAAAGTCTGACTGGTCGTATCGGCCCCATTTATATATCCCTAATGTCCAGACATGGTGGCGCCGGACACAGCTATGATAGGTCCCCACTCTCAGGTTGGGGGGGGCGGGGGACCCCTCCCTGTGGCCCCACTGATTGTTCCTACATTCCTGACTAACGACTGGCCTATTACCCCCACTGCCCCCGGTATCACCTCATCAGCATAACGACCCTCATCAGCATTGCGAAAGTTGCCTAACCTGTTTTGCCTGAGCAGGCTGTTGTATGAACGATCCAAATTGAACCTCACCCCACCAGACCGGTTTAATGAAGGATTTTGTTGTTTTATAAGAATCGCTTCTTTTACGCCCCTTTCAAACCATCTATGTTCTTTCGCTAAGATTTTAACCTCATTGTCGTCAAATGAGTGGTTGCTAGCTTTTAGGTGCAAATGTACTGCCGATTGAGGTCCACTAGTATTATCCCTGCGATGTTGATAAAGTCTTTTTTTGAGAATTTGTTGAGTCTCCCCAATGTACTGCTCTTTACAATTTTCATTCTTACAATGTATGGAATAAACTACATTACTTTGTTTACAAAACGGCATGATTTCAAATTCAAAATCAATCACTGTTTTGGTTCATAGCATGTCAGAAATTGGTCAGAATTTTTTATATATGATTATAACATTTGGGGAGGATTTACTCTTGGGGTGCTGAAATTCCACAACAACAGTTTGGACAATTTTAGGTCTGAACCATTTGTAAATTCTCAAAAATAACTATTGATTAATTGATGATCAGCTGTGGATTGATCAAATAATCTTTGCACATCTAAGCTACACCTATTATCCATTTAAAGGACAACTGACACCTCCGGGAAAGTTGCGTTCATAATTTGGAAAATGACTTCAAATGACTTCTACTGAGCGCATTTTACAAAGATTCCACTGCATATAGCTATATTTTACATCTTAAGACTCCCACTGAATATTCATGAGGTCTTGTTTTCGAGTTGATGACGATGCCCTCAGTGACGTCACGAAGGGAACGCCCCTGACCGAGAAAGCGACACACAATGCTTTTTGGGTACTTTTTCAATCTTAAAACACAGTGATCACGAAATTAGAAGGAAAACTACATAAATAATGCATTGGTGAATCGTTGTGTATCTCAGCCAATTGCGGTAACACGCATAAAGACGGTGTAAGTTCACACAAATTCCCAGCGGACAAATTAGTCCATTTCCAACTGAGCTTATGCGCCATCTTGTGCATTTTCTGGGTTCTACATTGGAGTCCAGACGGCTCAAATTGATACGGAAGGATTTCTTTAATCGATTGCAAACATTTATGCTTTCCTCTTCAGAACTATTAGAATCATATTCATAACTGGATGAGTAACAAGAAAGCATCTTCTCCGAATCTGAACTCTCTGAAGCCATTGTTTTGATTTTGGAGCTAGGCAGTGTGTGACCAATAGTGATGTCACAAACAAGGAACAAGGCGGGACTTTCTAAATCTGCCTAGTTCTGAGCTGATTTTGTGTCAGTTTTGGGACACTTTAAGTAATTTTTATTGGTGTTTTGCATTTGACTAAAAATATCAGGCTGCATGTTTTGGGTATTTTAGATGCTATAAAACTTTTTTCTGATGTCAGTGAGGAAACAAAAAAATGGTGTCGGTTGTTGTTTAATAGATACACAAGGCCGACTAACTTTAACGTTTACCATATTTTGCACCCTACAAGGCGCTTCAGAGTTATAAAGTGCACCTTCGATCAAGGGATTATTTTAAAACTAATTTCATATATAGTGCGCACCACATTATAGGGCACAGAGAATGAAAGCGACAACACGCGCTTACATAATGCCGCTACTAGATGGAAGGAGGCTAAAGGGAATACAATACAACACAGCGTCACTGACAGAGAGCTTTCACAACCACTGCAGCGGTTACAACGCACTTTACAAAACAATTACAATACCATATTTTCTGGTGTATAAGGCGCACCCAAAAGCCTTCATTTTCTTCAAAAGATGACCTTGCGCCTTATACGCAAGTGCGCCTTATATGCGAAGTAATAATGAGTCATAACAGGTCTCGCAACTATTGTCAGCAGCTCCCGACTACATTTGCTTTGTAGAAGTCGTCACCCTTGCCTCTATTGTAGTGCCTACAATTTGGTGTGCCTTATGTTTGGAAACATTTATATATTATATTTAGGAATTGTTTTTCAATTATTCAAGGTGCGCCTTATACTCCAGTGCTCCTTATATTTTGAAAAAGTTTGAAAATCCATTATTCATTGAGGGTATGCCTTATACTCCTGTGCACCTTATACACTGGAAAATACGGTACTTAGTCCAATAAATGTTGTTCCATGTTTAAGGCACATCTGATTTTAAATTGCTTTTAGGTGTGACTTATATGGCCTAAAATACGGTACATTATATTTCATACATATGCGACTCCGATTCTATATTTACACTAACATTTAAAATTGGAAATTAATTTCACACTGTGGGTTTGTTTAAAATGGACCAAAGTGTCAAAGGAATAGCAATTTTAGAAAAAAAAATCAGGCGAATTTGCTAGTCCATGAAACAAGATGTGTCTTCCAGCTTTACTTCTGTATTTATTCTGATTTAAATCCATCTTATTTACAATGTAGATGCACTCACCATCAAAAGCTTGGAGCGCACATTTAATTGGCGCTGAACTTTTGACATGAAAGTGTGCCGAGCATTTCAAACATGAAAGTGCCTGTTTTTGCTCCAGTTAGCGGGCGACCCACATCCTTGCGTTCGCGGGAGCCATCTGCCTCGAGCTACGCTAGGTAACACTGGCGTCAACGTCGAGTAAAATCTGAGCGCTGCGCCACAACCCCCTCAAATGGGATTGCCTCGTTCATGCTAGCCAGGTTAGCCTCCTAGTTGCGATCCTGTCCAATGGCTAGCAAATGAACGTTTCAGGCCAGGATTATGGTTTCAGTTTTTCGTTGTGTTGTTGTGATCCTCAGCTTCTCCCAGATCAAATTAAGCCTTGATTAGTGTTAGTGTTTCAAATGAGGGTCTCAAGCCTAGGGTAGGCTTTCAAACAAGCAGTGGGGTTTCAAGCCATGGGGTGTTTTTTTTTTGAAATTTTTGAGAACAGTTAGAAAAGGAAAAACATAGTCACATTGAGAATAATCTGATCAGACATCAAAACAAAACTTAGATCACATAATCATCTCAATAAAACGTTTTACATTTCTTTGCAATTCTGCTGGTGCAATGTCCTGTTCACTGTGCCATATATGAAAGAAAAGTAAACAAATAAATGAGGTGGGCTTTTAAATTCAGATCTGAAGCCGATGAGATGATTTCCAATAAGGTTTGAGTCTTTAACTCATTCACCCCCAGATGATGTGCGAAAACGTGTGCACTCCAGTGCCAGGGTTTATATCATTGTCAATTGAATTATATAATAAATATTCAACACAGCGTTAGAAACCTTAGACCAGGGGTGTCAAACTGGTCCTCGAGGGCCGCCGTCCTACATGTTTTCCAAGTCTCCTTTTTGCAACGCACCTGATTCAAGGGAACGGGCTCGTGTCAGACTTCCGCAGAGCTTGATGATGATCTGATCATTAGAATCAGGTGTATCCATCGAGCCTGTTTCCTTGAATCAGGTGCATTGCAACAAGGAGAAAACATGTAGGACGGTGCCCCTCGAGGACCGGATTCTGACACCCCTGCCTTAGACTCTCTTCTTTCATCAGAAGTATTAATTCCCAAGTTATATGGGTCTGGAGTTATCTGAGCTTGAAATGGGGGCGGCTATACAAAATACAATACAGTACGTATTGTTTTATATAGCGCTTTAACAACAGCTGAAGCTGTAACAGTGCTAACGTGGACAAAAGGCAAATGCTGCCCCTCATGGAACGGAAAAATATTGTCAAAGGTCTGACCAGCGCTTTATCGACACCCCCCCTCAGTGTCACACTTTTTAATTCCCGAATAAATACGGGAATAGCAGTTAATGAGTTAAATTAGGGTTTCAAATCAAGGTTTTTACCCGGAATTAGGGGTTTGAGCCTTCGTTAGGGTATCAAACAACCACTTATGTTTCAAATTGTTTTTTTTACATGACTTAAGATCAGGGGTATGGAGTGGGGGCGTTCTCACCGAGGTTCTAAGTTGGGTTTTCGGGTTTCAAACAAGGGTTTCAGTTTGGAATTAGTGTTTGAAGTAGTTCTTGCGCCCATTAGCCGCGGCGCATGTTGCTGGGTGGCCGTCCGCCCGGAGCGACAGTAGGTACCGCCGAGTAAGGCCCGTTTAAGAAACATGAATAATGTCGTCAAGAATCTCGCTAGCCTCCCGGCGTGGAATGAATATTCACTTTGTAGCTACTTCAAAGCCACCGCGTGAATATGATATGAAGAAGACGATGAATATGGATCAGTGCCGCTGCATATTGATGTCCGGCACGCTTGCGTTTGTTTCAGAGTACCGTTACGGTACATTATATTTCATACATATGCGACTCCGATTCTATATTTACACTAACATTTAAAATTGGAAATTAATTTCACACTGTGGGTTTGTTTAAAATGGACCAAAGTGTCAAAGGAATAGCAATTTTAGAAAAAAAATCAGGCGAATTTGCTAGTCCATGAAACAAGATGTGTCTTCCAGCTTTACTTCTGTATTTATTCTGATTTAAATCCATCTTATTTACAATGTAGATGCACTCACCATCAAAAGCTTGGAGCGCACATTTAATTGGCGCTGAACTTTTGACATGAAAGTGTGCCGAGCATTTCAAACATGAAAGTGCCTGTTTTTGCTCCAGTTAGCGGGCGACCCACATCCTTGCGTTCGCGGGAGCCATCTGCCTCGAGCTACGCTAGGTAACACTGGCGTCAACGTCGAGTAAAATCTGAGCGCTGCGCCACAACCCCCTCAAATGGGATTGCCTCGTTCATGCTAGCCAGGTTAGCCTCCTAGTTGCGATCCTGTCCAATGGCTAGCAAATGAACGTTTCAGGCCAGGATTATGGTTTCAGTTTTTCGTTGTGTTGTTGTGATCCTCAGCTTCTCCCAGATCAAATTAAGCCTTGATTAGTGTTAGTGTTTCAAATGAGGGTCTCAAGCCTAGGGTAGGCTTTCAAACAAGCAGTGGGGTTTCAAGCCATGGGGTGTTTTTTTTTTTTTTAATTTTTGAGAACAGTTAGAAAAGGAAAAACATAGTCACATTGAGAATAATCTGATCAGACATCAAAACAAAACTTAGATCACATAATCATCTCAATAAAACGTTTTACATTTCTTTGCAATTCTGCTGGTGCAATGTCCTGTTCACTGTGCCATATATGAAAGAAAAGTAAACAAATAAATGAGGTGGGCTTTTAAATTCAGATCTGAAGCCGATGAGATGATTTCCAATAAGGTTTGAGTCTTTAACTCATTCACCCCCAGATGATGTGCGAAAACGTGTGCACTCCAGTGCCAGGGTTTATATCATTGTCAATTGAATTATATAATAAATATTCAACACAGCGTTAGAAACCTTAGACCAGGGGTGTCAAACTGGTCCTCGAGGGCCGCCGTCCTACATGTTTTCCAAGTCTCCTTTTTGCAACGCACCTGATTCAAGGGAACGGGCTCATGTCAGACTTCCGCAGAGCTTGATGATGATCTGATCATTAGAATCAGGTGTATCCATCGAGCCTGTTTCCTTGAATCAGGTGCATTGCAACAAGGAGAAAACATGTAGGACGGTGCCCCTCGAGGACCGGATTCTGACACCCCTGCCTTAGACTCTCTTCTTTCATCAGAAGTATTAATTCCCAAGTTATATGGGTCTGGAGTTATCTGAGCTTGAAATGGGGGCGGCTATACAAAATACAATACAGTACGTATTGTTTTATATAGCGCTTTAACAACAGCTGAAGCTGTAACAGTGCTAACGTGGACAAAAGGCAAATGCTGCCCCTCATGGAACGGAAAAATATTGTCAAAGGTCTGACCAGCGCTTTATCGACACCCCCCCTCAGTGTCACACTTTTTAATTCCCGAATAAATACGGGAATAGCAGTTAATGAGTTAAATTGGGGTTTCAAATCAAGGTTTTTACCCGGAATTAGGGGTTTGAGCCTTCGTTAGGGTATCAAACAACCACTTATGTTTCAAATTGTTTTTTTACATGAGTTAAGATCAGGGGTATGGAGTGGGGGCGTTCTCACCGAGGTTCTAAGTTGGGTTTTCGGGTTTCAAACAAGGGTTTCAGTTTGGAATTAGTGTTTGAAGTAGTTCTTGCGCCCATTAGCCGCGGCGCATGTTGCTGGGTGGCCGTCCGCCCGGAGCGACAGTAGGTACCGCCGAGTAAGGCCCGTTTAAGAAACATGAATAATGTCGTCAAGAATCTCGCTAGCCTCCCGGCGTGGAATGAATATTCACTTTGTAGCTACTTCAAAGCCACCGCGTGAATATGATATGAAGAAGACGATGAATATGGATCAGTGCCGCTGCATATTGATGTCCGGCACGCTTGCGTTTGTTTCAGAGTACCAGTTGACGAGCGCCGACCTGACGGCCCTGCAGACATTCACGCCGGCGGGCCTGGTGCCCGGCAACATGGCTGCCTGGCAACAGCAGCCGACCGTCGCCCAACAGCAGACGGCGCCACCAATCAGCCTGGCCTCGCTCACAAACTTGCTGTAAGGCGCACAAACACACACACCAAATCAAGGTTTGGTTTTTCAATTGGGGTGATAACTGATGGCTCGGGTTACTTTCCAGGTTCAAATGACTAAGGTTTTAAACTGGGGTTCGTGTTTAAAAGAATGTTTCAAGTCACATTTGGATTTTAAGATGAATGTGTATCTATATGAACCAGAGTTGGGCAAGGTTTTCCAATTCAGTTTTCAATGAAAAGATTTGATGTCAGTGTTTGGGTTTCAAAGTTAGGGTTTTAATTTGTCTTATAAGCCTCGGTTTATGTGTTTGAAATTGGGGTTTTGAATTGATATTTGTACTTCGTTTTCAAAGTAGTATTTCCAAATTCAGACCTGGGCTAATTTGAGTTTAAAGCCGAGGGTAGGGTTTTCAATCAGCTTTTCAGGCAAAGGTTTGGATTCCAGGGTTGCGCATCAAACCACAGGACACTTTAAGTTAAGGTTTCGAAATTGGTTTTCATGTAAGGTATTTTTTGTCTCACTTCAAATTCACAGTTTTATTCAAGGCGGTGTTGTCATGAAAATTGTTTTTAAAGTCATTTTAATCCCCAAACTGCTGCCACTGGACTCCGTTAGCAGTCAGTTAGCTTAGTCCAAAATACATCAATTAACTTGTGCATCTCGAAGGTGACCCATTTTTGCCACATCTTCCGCTACTCTGTTCACTACCAAAACAGGTGTTTTTCTTCCTCACTCACGATAGGTGAAAATTGACTCTAAAGTGGCCTTGACAGTTTTGAAAGGCACTTATAAATACAGTGTTATTATTATTATTATTATTATTATTATTAGTAGTAGTAGTAGTAGTAGTAGTATTATTATTATTGATGATGGTTATTATTATTATCCATCGATTTCGAAGAGCCTTTCAGAACTCTCAAGGTCACTTTACAGTCACGGGATGAGTTTTTCTATTGTTGTTGTTATTATTATTATTGGATTTGCCTTTATTAGTCTCGCAGTGGAGAAATTTACATTTCACAGCAGCAAAGTTATGAAAGGAAGAGGAAAGCAAAGAAAGAAGTAGAAATAAATACAGAATACATACAAAAAAATACAAATACAGAATACAGAAGCTGCTGGAAAGGCAGCCACTCTCGCGGCGCCATCTTGAAAAGAACAAAAAACAAACAAATAACAAATAACATGACAACACAAAGACACAGAGGGTTATTCATTCTTAATTAAGCACTTTCTGTACCCTCTTTTTGACACAAAGTAGTTCCAAATGAAAGAGGAGAGGATGAAAGTGTCTCTTCACCAGTGGATCAGGGACATCATGGTGGAATGTGCACGTCTACTACAAGCTAAATGTTGAAAGCAAACACGCAGCTGTAGCATCCTTTGAGGAAAATAGATTGTCTCACATCTCCTGTCCCACATAAATCCGCTTCAATTCCAAGCCGCGACAGTTCCACATACGCATTGGCGCTCTGCGCTGCCTTCTTATCGCAGGCTCCTCAAGCCAGGCATCCATCCACTCCACTCTCCAACAGCGTTATTATTGTTAGTATTATTATTATTATTATTAAAATTTGAAATGTTAAACTAACATAATATGATACCTCACTTTGCAACTTACATTACAAAGCAAAGCATTCTGGGTAAGATGTCTGCTTCTGCCTATGTCGTTAGCATTGAAGCCAGGCCGCTGCTCTGAACTCCGTCACTGTCACCGGAATGCTGATTCTGACCTTTTTTTGCCCGCCGTCATCCATCTACATGTTCAATATATAACATGGAAAACGTGTGTGTGCGCGTGTGCATATGCCAGGGAACGATTCCATATTAGCCGCTGATGTGACATAAGAAAGTTCCCTCCGGCGGCCAAAAGTGCTAATTGGCAGAGTGAAATTGGCGTCTGTCATTTGGAGCTGCAGGCGAGAGAGGGAACAGGGAAGTTGCGATGGCAGTGTTATAAGATGAGTCTTGTTAAAAGTTGTTGAAAGGTCGCACTTACAGTATACAGTATATAGGAGCACAATACATATACAGTCAAACCTCAATTTTTGACCATAATCTTTTTCAGAAACCTGTTCGAAAACTGATACGTTTTCCATTATAATCAATGTTATCAGTCTGTTTTTTTAAATCAGGATTGAACAATACAAATACGCCTGCTCACAATGGAATGCTACACGATAATAATGCGGCGGTCACAATGGGAAACAACACAAGGAAGTGACGTGTAAGCAAGTGGAGGGGAGTCGAGTGGTTCATTCAGGTGAACCGTGTTTGGTCGAGAACCGATTTTTGGTTGTAAACAGAGGCATAAAAAAGCATTTTTGGTTGAAAACTGAATTGGTCGAGGATTAAGACGTTCGAAAATGTCTCATTTTCCTCTTACAAATTGCACAATGAACAAATTAAAAAAAATAAAATACTGAAATAAACGCAAATTAGAACTTGGATTGTGAACTGTTTTGTTCAGCGCCTTTTTATAGCTGCTGCTGTTGTGTCAGCAGGATGCATTGTATTGTAAGTTTTAAAAAATATATACCAAAGTTACCAAATGCGCAATTGAAAAACATCTCAAAATGAGGTTCAGTGAAATCCAGAAACCTTTTTTTCAACATTTTTTTAATCTTAACCCATTTATGCCGAGCATGTTCATCACAGATAAATTCATTTTCAAAAAAATTAAAATCAAATCAAAACAGTATCAAAGTGGTTTAATATATAATTAACAATAATATAGTAGTTATATATAATTAACAGGAAGAAATGTGTCAAGAAACAACATAAATGCATTTGCAAATGAATTTATCTGTGTTCATATGAACACGCTCGGTGTAAATGGTCAATGAGTCAAAAGGGCTGTTTTTATTTTTTTTCCAATAAAAACAATTTAGTTTAAAAAAGGCACTTTCATGATAGCGGTGGCAAAACCACTTGGCAATTACATGTAGGGCTGAGTTGTCAGCACTTGTTAAAAGTAACTAATTAAGTAACATTTAATTTAACTTCGTTACTTTTTAAAATCAAATAGTCAGTAAAGGAAGGCCGATTTCAGGGATAACTGTCGTCACACTTCTTGTCGTCCAGCAGGTCTCACTCTTTTTGTGTTCTCTGCTGTCCCCTACAGGCCAATGGCTCCACTCCCTCATGGCACAGCACTGACGGTCAACACCAACCCCCACGTCAACATCAAATCTGAGCCCGTGTCGCCCAACCGAGACCGCAGCACTCCCTGCTCCACCTTGGGCGGCGGCGTGCAAGTCCACGGGCCGGTGGTGCCGTCGTACTCCGTCAGCGGCCAAGGCCGTTCTCCCGTCGACAGCCTGAGCAGTAACGCCAGCTCGTACGACGGCAGCGACCGGGACGACGTTGCCGCCCAGGGCCGGGGCGGAGGAGCTGGGAGCGGCGGCGGCGGTGGGGGTCCGGACTTCCAGCTCCACCAGCAGCCCGGCGTCCAGCAACCCACCATGGTCTTGCTGCGGCCCGCCTCGACTGAGCCGCAAGAGCAGGAGAATGCGAAGAGGATGAGGTTGGATGCCTGGGTCACATAAAGCGCCGGCTGGTGCCATACTAGGCATGGTCCGAGTCGAACAGAACCAGTTGAGGCCCGTGACGCCCCAAACCCCCTTAACACACACACACACACACACACACACACACAAGCATGCTTAACACTCGAACACACACATTCACATACACTACTAAGAAAAAGTTCGAGGCTTTAAAGTGAATTTTCGGGATGAACCGATTATGCATTAGAACCTTTTCAGTTGAACTTAATTTGACCTTGATACTTTAGAAATCTTGAATATTTCACTGCCTTTTGGACAGTTTGATTTTCTCAATATTTTTTTCATTTATTTCCAATTAATTCCACTTTGCCTTTCGATGCCTCTTCCAGTCTCTGAGTTTCAACCTGGTGATGACGCCGTGACACTAAACTTAAGTGTCTACTGTCCTTCCTTTGACCACATCGGTTAAGATTATGAAAATGATTACTCTAATTTTGGAAGGTTCTGAATAATAATAATAATAATAATAATAATAATAATAATAATAAACAGATTTCATTTATAAGCGCCTTTCAAAACTCTCAAGGACACTTTACAGTCACAGGATATTTTTTCTCCGGGTGAACAACGGCAGCCACACGCGTAAGCGTTCACTCAACCCAGAAGTAACATAAAGTTAAAAAAAAACAACTAAATAACAAATAATATGACAACACAAAGACAGAGTCATTCATTCTTCAGCACTTTCTGTACCCTCTTTGTGACATGAAGCAGTTCTAAATGAAAGAGGAGAGGATCAAAGCATCCTTTTCTGCAGTGGATCAGGAACGTCATGGTGGAATGTGCACGTCTACTACAAGCTAAATCTCCCCCCCCCCCCCCCCCCCCCGTCGCTCCCCACACATATTGTTGTCTTTTTTTCCTGGGGAGACTTTTTTAGCTTGTTTTAAAGCTTAAGTGATATAGAAATATTCTTCAAAAGACTACAGTCATTGTGAATTATTTTTTGTGTATAAAATCAAGGCCTAATTCTGATTTTTTTTTCATGTTGCTTTTATTCTTTTGAAATAATTGGATTTTCCATGTGATCAAAGCATATTTTTTGTATTCTGGCTTTTTTAGTTTAATTCAGAGTTCTAGTTGCAATACATATACACAGACATTGAAATAATCACAGATTTTCTTTTTTAATGTTTTTTCTTTAATCTGAAAAATAAATATATAAATAAACAACCAAAATACTGAAACCTTGCACAGCAGGACGTTAAAAATTTTTTGCGAAAGTCAAATTAAGTTCACCTGGAAAGGCAAAACCGCATTTGAGGCTCATCCTGAAATCCCACCCCAAATATCCCGAACGATTTGTTATCACACTTGCAGGAAAACTTCATATTTATTTGTACTTTTCACTCGGGACACTAAGCCGGGAAAAGGGAAGCGCTATTGTGTCGTGCAAAAGGGGCTAAAGAGGCTTCCCAGCATGCCTAGCGTGCACCGCTATTGTGTCCATGTGTCTCCATCATCTCCAGAGTTTTTCAGACAATGAAGGAAAACGGTGCCCACCCCACTCACACCCTCCTCCACCCAATATCAGACTGACAACTCTGCCCAAGTCTGTCTCTGCTCACACTTGATGGTTTTTAAGTGGGCTGGTTTTAATAATAATAATAATAATACATTTCATTTATAACCGCCTTTCAAAACTCTCAAGGACACTTTATAGTCACAAGATATCTTTTCTGCAGGTGAGCAGCGGCAGCCACATGCGGCAGTGTTCACTCAACCTGGAAGTTTTGAATCCAAGCGTAGCAAAATGCATCGTGGCATTGCTCCCTCTGCCGATAGGCCATTAGATCAATCAGCAAGATTTTTTTTAATGTTCTGGTGACAGAACAACACAAAATAGCCAAGTTACATAAATTACCCCAGACGACCAATTTCAGGTCCCGAAGTAACTGACTTCTTGTTCAATTGGAACACATTTCCCTGAACACTTCCTGTTAAATTTCAGCCGCTAAAGTGGCCGCATCAAACTAAATTGGCTGACTTTTTTTCCCCCAAGGCAAAAATAACCAAGTTCTGGTTCGGTTTTCATCACGAGTATCCCATC